>NW_010547314.1:14854-26085 GCF_000687285.1 Phaethon lepturus
GGACTATGACCAGAGATTGGATAAAGGGACTCACAGGCCTTTGCTTTAGCCCAGTGCAGTTGTTCTAATTTCTGTAATGCCAAATGAAGCCCTCATCCAACCTAAATAAAGAACAGGATGTGGCACTGTAAGTTTCTTTGTTTACAGTGTCTTAATAAATTCTAGAACAAATGTACTCAGTTTGGAAGCAAAAGAAGATTTTCTTACTGTCTGCTCTACAGGCTGGTCTTGAAAGCTGAGAATGACTGGATTCTTTTTTTCCTGTAGATCAATGCAAGTAAAGCTCTGGAGAAAAAATCTGTAAATTTCTTCTGCAGTACCTTCTCCCTGCCTTCACATCCTGTCTCGGTGCCGTCTGCAATTCTTAGTTTCATCAGGTTTATGAAATGTCTCAGCTGAAAAAGATATACTGATATAGGAGAAGGACTGGAATTCATTTCATCTTTATTACAGTGAAATGAAATTAGTTTTGTTGACATCTTGGTTATAAAGGAAGCAAAAGCTACAATATTTTTTTACCCATGTAAGCAAAATGACTCTGTTGATAGTCCTGATGTGCTCTATAGCAAAATTATTTTTGTATGATGCTGCTTCACAAAAGAATGTAAATATATGGACTGCATAGGTGTTAGTAGGAGCGGGATTTGCTCAGAAGAAATAATGCATGATCTTACTTTGTTTTAGTTAAATTCCAGTTTATCTTCATTTCATTCATTCTCTTATGATACTTAAGTTTGCCATAATAAAGACTCCGTTTGGATTCTAACTAGTGACTTTTGAGGAACACCATTACCACAGTGAACTGAGAAAAAGGTCAGTGTCTCAAGGAATCTGGAAAATACTTGGACTGGAGCAAATGTCTTACCTGTTGGTTTATTTAGATAATTCAAAGTTTTAAACCAAAAGATAATAAATAATGATTAATACAAAGCCTACTATCACTCAAGAAATGTATTATTGTCAAAGCCTGACCTAAAAATTTCTTTCAACCAGATCTTCCATTTTTCATTTGGAAAATATTGGCTTGTTCATCTTGTTTTTTGAAATGTGCTTAACCAGACAAAAAAATCAGAGTAGTCAGAGAAAGGAAACACCTTTGAGATTAATCCCCAATATATTTCTATTAATCTCAACGGAGTAACAGCAATAGTATCTAGCCTATATGCTCTGCAAAGGAGAGAAATGCAGTTCCATAGACAAAAGGCATGGTCTGGTTAAATCAATTTCTATAGCATCTTGTCTCGACATATTTGAGAGCACTATCTTTCTCAATTAGTGTCAGCTCTGCTCTGGGAATACTCTTTGGTAGTTAACTGTTGCTGTTAGAGAGCTAACTTTAGATATAACACAGCTGGCTTATGTATTTTGCTGTTAATATTTTTGGTAATGGAACAACAAATGCAAAGTGAACAAACTACTAAGCAGAATGTTGAAGATTTTCCACCCAAATAAATCAACATTAAGGATAAGAAAACCAACTGTAAATTTCTTTTGGCTTACTCCAGATAGAAAAAAATCAATTACAAACCTCAGGAACCCATTTAGGGTAGGTCTCAGGGTTTTCTTTTTCCCAGATTTCTAAGTCTGCAGCATACTGGGGGTTGCACATGTGCTTCTATGCAAACACCACCAATCTCTAGAGTATTTCATTTTAAATTCATTCTTGGGCAGCTTCTTTACTTTCATTTCCAGTTATGTTAAAGTCAAATGGAAAACCCTCAAACAGGCCAACTCCTCACAGCACAAGAATGGAAGAGCAGACATGATGTTTAGCAGGTATCAAGAAAACACTGACTGTATTTGTGAGAAAGATCATGGAGCAAAGAAGAAAAGATAATGGAAAGTAAGTGTGAGGCAAATTTTTAATGCATGTCTTCTCGCAGCTTTGATGGGTAATTACCCACTCAAGGGAGACAGACTGTAACTTGTTGCCAGGTGGATTACGGCAGAAGTTGGACTTTGTAAAGTCCAAAGAGGAAATACTATGGTAAGAAAGCCAGAGAAGATGCGAGTTCCCTTCCCTGGTAGAGTTTCGTGCTGCAAAGTTCTGTATAAGTTAGCAACTGGACTGAAATCCTTTCTCTTTCTTACCTGGCTTTCATTACACTTTTCTTCAAAAAATCCCCATCTTTATTAACCTGCTTGTTCTTTTGTTGGTGACAGCAACAGCTGGAGTTGTAAGGATGGCAGAAACAGCGTTGTGCTTGTCTAGGACTAACTGAACTGCCATAGCCCCCCTAGCATGGGGCAAACCATGCATGCCTCAAGTCAAGTGGCAAAATAATGACCCTGCAGTCCACCTCAGACACCTCCTTGCTTCCAATTTAGGACTCGCACCCTACAGTTTTCATTAGCTGCCCATGAATGATCATTTATAGTCTCTCATTCTCACCTCTATGCGCAGAATGGAGGAGGCTTTTAAAATTCAAAGCAGGCTCAGGCATGTCCTTTCCTCAAGGGAAACCAAGAAGGGAAGTAGTAATAGATGCTTAGAATTGGAAACAGGGCATAGGAAAAGGAGCTCTTGCCCACTTGTGTGTCATTCCTGCCTCTGAAAATCAGTAGTTTAGGGACTTTCTAACTTCTAAAACAGACATTGCATCTCGATGAGCATGTGTCAGAGAGTTCATTAAGCCTAGTTCCCTTGAATTTGTCTATTTTCTTTTTGAACCTATTTATATTTTTGGGCTTTAGAACATCCTGAGTTCATATGAAAATATATTTCCTTCTGTTCTTTTCTAAGCCCCGCTCCCTGATCAACTGATTGAACTAATAGGGTATTATGAGCAGTGATAATAACCATTTTCTACTCACTTTCCTCCCACCTTCATTATTTTCCAGACCTCTGTGTATCCCCTTCCTGTTGCACTACAGAATGCAAGCCCCAATCTGGCTCCTGTTTACACTAGGATTTTTGAATGATATGAGGGCTTTTCAGAGTCAAGCTATTAGCAACGACTACAGTCTCCTCTTAACTCTAGCCTTGCCTCTCTGAATAAGAACGGTTGGATAAATAAGTACATAATGCAAACTTGGAAAAGATGCATAATTGTTTCCACACAGGAAGTTTGCAGTTGATAGTTTGGTGTCACAGATAGAAATGACTAGTCTAACATGCTGTGAACTAAGTCAGAGCCAAAGCAATTATCTAATGCCTGTGAACCCTCAGGGTCAACTATATGCTCTGCCACCATGCTTAATGCCAGAAAAGTTCGCTAACAAACACCAGCCATCAAAAACACTTCTTCCTCCCAAAGTCCGTGTGACTTGTTTCCAAAGTGGCTTGTGGTCATATCCTGCTCACCTTCAGATTCCCTCAAAAACAGCACAGGCGTTCTGGGCAATAATGGTTCAACAACCCTGGTTTAAGGATTACTGAAAACATGGCATTGCTCTGTTTGTCCGTACCCTGATACGATCCTTAACACAAACCAGGTTAAGGTAAATGTAAAATAGTGTATTTGCAAAAATCAAAATATAAGCAACACATTTGCATTGCTTATCCAAAGCAATACACAGAAATGAAAAGAAATGGGGTGTACAGGACATTTGCGGACCTGGAAGAGCAGCTGGCTGCGCTCTGTAAGAAAACTAGGCACAGGTGCTGGGATTGAGCCCAGGGCCCTGATTCCCAGCTGGCACACTGAAAGAGGCTCCTGCTCAGGGAGAGTTAGGTATCTGTTCCTTGGGAGGAGAGGCCTCGAAAGGGGAGGAGGTTGTTCCCTTGGCACGACAGGAAAGCACTGCTGCCTGAGCCAAAGGGGAATGGAGTCTTTTTGTTGATACCTGTTGGGTGTATATCCTCTTTCAGCTGTTGGATCAGTTACTAAAAAAGAAAATGACTGATATATGTCGTATTGGAATGGGTGTGGGGCTTGTCACCCTGACTGATAAGCAGTCTGAAGAGCTTACTTTTTACCTGTTGCTGAGTAGTCCCGAGTTCCTTCTGCTCTATTCAGCTGATGAACTGCTAGATATTTGCAACCCCCAGGTAAGGCTTCAGTTTGTACACAAAGTTCCCTCTCGAAGCTGCTTTCGGAGGAGAGTGCCTGGTTTGGGAACTTTACTCCCCCTGGACACTGATCAAATCCAACAGTAAAAGTCTTTTATGTCAAGTTTCTATTTTCTTACGTACACATATAACTTGCTAGCCACACTTTATACAGTCGCATAACCAGGATTAGAGCATGTATTGCATTACTGAGAAAAATAACTAATTGCTTTTAAGGTAACAGGACGTTTGGGGGTGAATGCCTCCTAAGTCTGTCTCTAGGGGATACTATAATAGTAATAAAGTGAATAGAGGCCTAAGACAGGCAGGAGAGAGGTTGCTGATTACATGGGAAAGCCCAGACAAAGCGTCTTCTGTTTCTGATGCCTGAAATTCAGCTGCAAAAGAAAAAGGCAGGATACTGGCAAAGCACCACTGGGATGTACTTATGTTGATGGCTCTTTGTTATTTTTCTACAGCTTCACATCACACTTTACCAGGTATTTCCCCTCAAGATTCTCATATACCTACAAATCAGCCCAAACCAAGTGTTGTCAACAGAGCTGCCGCTTCAGTTGCCTTGGAGGTTGCCATTCTTTCTGTGTCTCAAGAACAGAGATGAAAACGTTAAATTTTAGCCCTTTCCTACACTTTTATGATATTATCTGGTGAGCGCCAGGATTTGATTTTACAAATACATAACTGCGCTTGTTCTTTTACCACTCTGCGTCTGTGAGTGTTACTGATAGCAAAGGGACATGGCATGCATATGCATGCGTAGGATGGGGGCCCAACAGCTTAGGTCCTGCTGAGGTCAAGGCACAGACATCCAGACAAACACTGATTTAGAAAATTTACAGTATAGAGGACAGTTGTAGAAAGGGAAAGCGCACTGACCATTCCAAAGGAACCAACTCCTTTTTAAAAATCTCTTAATCTGCTTTTCATTATCTCTGTGGGGAGGCCTCTTGAGAAAAGCAGCTCTTTGACTTGAATAAAGGAGGGGCTGTGGGCTTGCATGCTGGAATGGGGAGGTCATTGTACAGCAGCATGGAAGATGGGAGTGTTAGCCAGGTCAAGGAGAACAGGATAAAAAAGTGTGAGATCTGTGTTACAGGCTTGGCCTGGATTATGTAAGGTAGAAAGTTGCAATCTGAAAGGTAAACAAGAGAGAGCGATTCAAAGGTTGGAAAGACATATTCTGGTAGGGTCATTCAGGCTGACTGTTAGGGAAAAAAAAAAATATGGGCCAGGACTGATAAGATCATCAGCAAAATCAGCAAGAAAGGGGCAACAACAGCTGAGGCCCAAGAGGGTTAAATTCGGCACAGGGATTTTTAAGCAATCAGGCTTCAGCAAATCAACCTATCCATTATTTGTTCTTTTAACAGAAATGCTTAGTTCTTCTTCCCTCCTTAGAGGCAGACAAAGCCTGAATATGCCTGGAGGACAATGGGACTACATAGCATTTTGCCGGCTACCAAGTCATACAGCTGTGTGCATATGCTGGCTGTAATCCTCTCCCCTCTAAACCAGTGCTTATCACAAGCAGCCCTCAGCCTTGCCAAATTGCTACAGGAAGTTAAGTTTTTGCCACTAAAATGGCCCTTGGAAGTAGCCCATTTTTCTCCTTTTTAGCATACAAAGGTAAAAATTCTCCTAAAATGGTGTGCTGACCTTCTGCCATCTCTTTAATGGACACAAACTGAAAGGTATCTCTGGTTTGCAGGGACCTCCTATTTTTCCAGCACTCCTGTAATACTGGTGACTTCACAGGCAATTTGGAGATATATAAGGAGTGCAGTATCAGGTCCACAAAATCTGGGATGGGGTGGGGAAAGGCTTCCCTGGTCACACATTTTTCTTCTCTTGCTTCTTGACGGGTTTATAAAAGCAGAGGTGGCAGGTTTTGAGCTTCTATTGACAGTAACACAACATCTGGTGTTTTCTGAAAGACCTAACTCTGAGAAGCGGATGATAGCATGACTGTCAACTTTCTGTGTTTGTAATTGCAGACAGGAACTTGCAAACCTTACAGACGTGTACGAACCTAGAGGCAAAGAATAACTTTTTAAAGCCTGTCATTCATAAAATCAAATTGATGCATTTGGAGGCTTTAACAGGTTACCTTAAATACAGGATTGGTAATTTTGTAGCAAAACCTCAGACCTTCTCATATCAGCTGGAAGTAACAGCTGCATTTTTAACACTAGAGACTCCTTTTGTCCTTTTTTCCCCACCCCGTATTTCTCAAGGTCTAAATCAGTTTACTCATTATAGCTATGTTTTCCCCTTTTTGCTGTGCGTATAGCCGGAACGCTGGCTGCCCTCCGTCCTCTGCGTGATCCTGCCTTGGCCAGAACCTTCCAGCTTTTTCCCCACGTCCTCCTCCAGTCCTGCAGACAGCAGCGCCCCAAAACGCTGCTTTGTGCGACGATGATGATGTTGATGATGATGATGATGATGATGCAGCTTTTCCGCTTGTTTGTTTCACATAAGCTCCATCTGCTGGTTAAAACTAGAATCTGTGTGACTCTCACTATGAACTGCAAATGCTACTTTTTTCCTCGGTTTGAAAAGATTTTCAAAATGATCTGTTTGTACTCTCCCAGCTGCGTCCTCCTTGTCTGCCTGCATGTCAGATTCGATTAATGACAACCTAATACGTTATTTTTGTGTTGCTAATTTGGGTCGAGCCTATGCAATCTTTTAAAATCCACTTTTTGACTAGAATTTGAGCAGGTAATTATCCTTGGATCTGGAATGACTGCTTACAGCACATTATTACTGTCAAGGAAATCTCCGAGTAGCTTTTCACTGCGTTGTTTGGAAAGGCACGCACAGCAGACGGTTTCTGTGCTGTCGCTACCGTGCAGCCACTGCCGCTTCTTTTTGGCACATTACAGACAGGAGCGAACTTGCGACCTGGATGTACGTACGGAGCAAGTCTGTAATCCAGAGACCGCCTGAACTCTTACCTTTGGGCTCTAACATTTACAGAGCAACAGGCTTCAGTATCCTGGGATCCTCTCCTAAAAATCTGTGATGATGAATAGGAGTATTTTTTGAAGAACTACTAATAATCTGTTGGTTTTCTCCCTCGAGTGGAAATTTAATGCAACCTGCTACACAGTAATGTATTTTTTTTTTCCCCTTCAGATTTACACAGAACAGTGGTGAATAAAGATGAGGTTAATCCCATATTGTTAAATCTATTCAAGGAGACAACCTGGGGATTGCCATGGAAACAGATTCTACAGACCAAAAGCATAATCCTACTTTTAAATACTGTATATGGACCTGTACCACTATGTAGCTTATAGAATCACACTGTGTACACAAACACGATGTTGCAGCAGAGAAATGGCAAACCTGTCTCCCATCTCATCAAATGCTCATTATGCTCCCACCTCCTCCCGTTTACAGCCCAGAGCATCAAGCATTGCACCTCCTTCTCCTCCACCCACTGAATCGTATTTCCGCAGTCCCTTGCTGCCTCTGCTGCCAGCTTGGCTTGTCATCTGGGTGTAAGGAGGGACTGAGGCCATGCCTATGTAATGAACGTGGTCGTTCTGGCAGGAGTGTCACAGATTTTGTGTTGCTACACAGCCCCTTTCACAAGCTATAGGGAAACGAACCACGTGTCTGAAGTTGGGAATGGGGGTCCTGTTATCCATCCTCCAAAAAAATCAAGGGGATCTAGGGAGCGCTTCCTGGGGTATGTCCTCAAGGAAGGGCTGACAAACCATGATGAGCATGGAGGGGTGTCCCCTCCAACTGTGCAGGTATTTTTGGCAAGCCACGAAGGAATCCTGTTCCCCATATGCATCTGCCTACAACCCACCAGCGCTCAGGAAGGAGTAAGGGGCAACAGTAGATAAGAATTTCATATAACTATTTACTATGAGGAAATATAATATACATGTATATTGAATATTGTGTTCAGTTTTGGGCCCCTCACTACAAGAACATTGAGTTGCTTTGGACAAGAAGCATGTCCAGAGAAGGGCAGTGAAGCTGATGAAGAGTCTGGAGCACAAGTCTTATAAGAAGTAGCTGGGAACTGGGGTTGCTCAGTCTGGAGAAGAGGAGGCTGAGGGGAGACCTTACAGCTCTCTACAGCTACCTGAAAGGGGGTTGTGGTGGGTGTTGGTCTCTTCTCCCAAGTAACTAGTGATAGGATGAGAAGAAATGGCCTCAAGTTGTACCAGGGGAGGTTTAGACTAGATACTAGGAAAAAATTCTTCATTGAGAGAGTGGTCAAACATTGGAACAGGCTGCCCAGGGACGTGGTGGAGTCACCATCACTGGAAGTGTTCAAAAAACGTGTGGATGTGGCACTTTGGGACGTGGTTTAGTGGGCGTGGTGGTGTTGGGTTGATGGTTGGACTTGATGATCTTAGAGGTCTTTTCCAGCCATAATGACTCTGTGATTCTGTGTGATTCTATGAAATCTGCTGTGCTGCAAAGTAGAGATTTTCTGAAAGAGAATACTGCATATAGAGTGAGTTACCTTGCATCTTTGCTCCCTGTTCATATTGACATTTGCCCCCCAGTTTCTAGACAGATCTCCAACTTCAAGGAGAATTATAGGTTCATCTGCTCCTTTTTCACGTCTATTCAAGTAATGCACAGACGTAGGCTTTTGTAAGTCTTATGCACATACCTCTTTTGGACAAGTAAAACATTCTTGCCTTTTTCATGCCACTGGGCTGTGCTCATGTAAGAGTAAAATACATGTTTTGATATTCCCGCATGTAACAGGGATTGTGATCCCTATAACAGGCATCACAATTTCCTGTTATATGGAGTTTCTTTTGTAATTGTTTAGACAACTCTCACCTTGCTTTTGCTTCTATTTAACATTTAGGTGGAAAAAATCTTGATATTTAATACTAAATAATACTCTTAATTTTGTTTAAATGTTACATTTATTGCAATCGTTCTCAGATCCTTCTTAAATCAATCTAGAAAAAAGGGTTTGTATTTCTTCCTTTTAGTCTCTCACCCTATTCCTGCTAGAAAACACATAATTTTCAACAAAATGGCTGACAACTTTTCCAAACAACATGGTTGTTTTAAGAACCAGGTCTAAAATGGCGGTAGCAGCTTCAGTTTTTTAACAATAAAACCCTAGTAGCTATGTGTCGTGTGTTTTGTTCTGGGGATGAGTGTTTTCTTTGTCAACTCATAGGTTTTTGGCCTGGATGGAGTGAAAGACGTTTTTCTTTAAAACAAAAACTGACTTGCGTGGAAGGCCCATGTATCGCCTACAGTCACTAGGCCTTTTCATATGGGAGTAATTTGTACAACTACTTGAAAATTAATCTTTTCTTGTTATTTCACAATGCTTGGTAAATGCACAAAATCAATTAGTATTTTGAAACTGTATCCATTTAGGAAATTTTCACAGAGTACATTATCATTCCTTTTCATATACAGTAGAAAACCATGTAACTTCTGGGTATAAACAAATCTAGAACAAAAGACTGTACAAAAACATAACGGATTCCGCTCTGAAAAGGCTCATGCATGTACATTGTCTGCTATCCTGAATACTAATGAATTTAATGAAACTATTGAGAGTCTGGTTACTTGCCTGCATAAACGTATTGAGACCTCTGTAATCGTCTGTTTGCTGTCTGAAATCTCTTGTCAATAGTTTAATGACTTCAGAGCATATTATTCTTCTTGTATAGGCTTCATATAATGTTTCTACATAATTAAGCAGCTTTGTTAGAGGAACCGCCGTTAGTTGCCCCATTTAATTTGGTTTTGTTATCAGCCAACCAGAAAGAAAAAAGAATAACAAGAGAAGGCTACAAGCCCAGTCTAGTGAGAGAAATGTGTAGATTGGGAAGATTTTTTGTTGTTGTTTGTTTTTTTTTAAGATTGCCACATTAACATAAAGCACTATTGTTAAGTTGCACATTTTAAACAATGTTAACCATTTAAATGTACTATAGATTTAAATACTTGTAAAGCAAACACAGCTGGCTAAAAATCTTGCAATACATTTGGGAGCCTAACACTTTAAAAGCAACTCTGATAATAAGTTGATAAATAATAATACCAATTAATTGTTAATAGTCACTAAATTTAAACAACACTAGTGTTTCTGTAGGCAACACAGTCAAAAAATGTGAGAAAAGTGTGTCTTGATTTTTATTTTAAGATTTGGTCAACTGAATATTCCATCTTCACATATTCTTTTGAATTAAAAATATAAGTAGTTTAATCTAAATTTTTTCATACTTAGGAGAAACCCTGAGGATTTTCTTTAAATACATAAAAGAACTTTAAAATATTACCGATTAATTTCCTGCATTTGCCAAGTCTCAAGCATACAAGGATGACTGCTGACACATTTGCTTTTTCCTGCTATATGAGACGCTGTTTCAGTCATGTTTTGGGTCAAACCCAAAGCTTCTGCTACCATTTACATATAAAGAGCACCTATTTTCTTTGGGGCTCAGTTTGGTGTATAGGTGAACAAGTGTCTGGCATTATAAATAACCTGTGAAATACAGGAGGTCTGAAACCACGGTACCCTTGCCACTTTTGAGTCCTGTCCTTGAGGCAGCCATCTTGTTGACAGGGGGTGTCAGCCATCTTGTTGAAAAACAGTTCCAGCAGCTTTCCCCCCCCCATTTTTTAGAACAAGGAAGACATAAACACCCAACCTTCATATACATATTTTAAAAAATTTCACTATTCTCTGATTAAATTATAATTTCTGCAGTCTGATTCTCATTATTCCTTGCATCTGTATATACAATTAAATACTAAGCAAAATGAATGGTCCTATTTACTACTGTATTAACTGAGTACTTAAATATTTGATAAAAGATCCTAATTCTCTTCAGGAGTAGACTGATATTTGAAGAATAATATGCTACCTGTAGCAAAACTATTAACCAGCACTAGCAAAGCACATCTGTCACTTGACTAATTTATGTTCTATTTTGTATTAAAAAAAAAAAAATCTTAGCTCCACAAGAAAGCTATTTTTTTCTGTCACATCTTGAGATGCACAAGGAATACACATGCACGGAGGGTAACAACCGTTGCTAAGCAGTACTAACCACCGGCATAAATGCCAGATTTTGGCCCCAAACGCGAGGGACGTTGCTGCACACACGGCCTGTTATTGGTGCACTGTACTTAGGGCTAGGGTTATGTCCTCGTTGGCCACACCGGCCTTAACCGCTCAGGACGGCATCACGAGGCGCCAGCGCCC
>NW_010547314.1:26214-26529 GCF_000687285.1 Phaethon lepturus
CGCCCCCTGGGCCCCCGCCCGGCCGATACCGACACTAAATCCCTGGAAACCCACCCCCTACCTCTCTTCCCCCCCATCGACTGCTGAGAAAAGAAACGGGTTCTACGGCCCGAGGGAGAACTACATCTCCCAGCATGCCCCAAGACCTACCGCCCCGCCCGCCCCCGGAGTCCCTCCGCCGAGCGCCTCCGCTAACGTCATCCTACACCAACTAGGACTACAGATCCCGGCATGCTGCGCGCCCCGCGCCCGCGGACGGCTTACCGTGCGCTCGCGAGGACTACACTTCCCGGCGTGCCCACCTCCGCGGGGCGG
>NW_010547315.1:0-11168 GCF_000687285.1 Phaethon lepturus
CGGGGTCCGCTGCCGGGGGCAGCGAGGGCAGTTAACAAGCGGGGCGATTTGGCGAGGAACAATCAGCTGAGCACGATTCCCCGTGCGCCGCCGTGCACGGGCAGGGGCCGTTGGGGAAGTGCTGCGCCATAGCAGGAGTTCATGGTAGTTAACAGCAGCCAGGGGAGGTGACCGGCACCGTGTTTGTCCGGGGGGCACTGGGCAGCGGGCGGCAGGGCCGGGGCGTGAAGGAGGTAGCTGGTAGAGTCCCCTGTGTCGGGAGCAGCACCCACTCTGCTACCTTGTATCGGTGTCCTTTACGTGCTGGTTGGAGCACATGGGATCTGTCTCTTGTGCATTCAGTGATTTAATAACGCGGATTTTGCCCACAGCCCGCCACAAAGTACAGGTCTGTGCTCTGCTGGCTAAGCCTTGTTTACAGAAATAACGTTTGGGTTTTTGTGGAGGTAAATAAAACCTTCCCGATACGACCTGAATGAAGTAGGCATCGGCAAACAGCTCGTACAGACAGTACAGGGAAGTGTGGGCTGCCTTATTCCTCTTCCTGCAGCCTTAATTTTGAAATCTGATCAGGAGAATGTCACCGCCAATGCCATTAACTACACTGACGTGCAGCCTGTGCTGAACCCTGCACCGCCCTGCTACAGGGCAAGCAGTACAGGAACTAACGACTTTCAAGGTAGCGTATCGGTGCAAGCTGCGCACACACACTTCCCTGCTAAAGTGGTTATCCCATAGTCCCAAATCATCATTCCAGGTATAAAAGACCCATCTGCCCACACTCGCCAAAATGTCCCATCTTCTCTTAACAGTGCTTTATAACAAAGGAGCCTTTTCAATACCAAACTCTCTAGCGTGTTGTGAATTCAAACTGATGGACAGGACAAAATAAATTAAACTTAATACCAGATTCCATGTGGCAGGGAAAGCAGCGGTGAGCTCAGTGTCAAACATTGGTCAGTACGATCCCCCACTTCTTATTTCAGCTGAGACTGCTGCAAAATGTCTGGGCTGCAATGCCTTGGGGCCCAGCAATTCGCAGAGAGCACAATTAAGAGGATTTTGGAAGCAGTGTTAATTGCCCTTGTAGCAGCTATGCTCTTGCAGTTGTGAAAGACAGAAGCATGGCAGGAGTTGTGGGGAGAGAAAAGGTGTATGTCATTAGACCAATTGATATGGCTAGGCAACATTTCAGGCATAATGTGCTTTTCTCAAATCTCTGAAATCGCACTTGATTCCCCCTCCCCAGCTGCATTAGTTGGCTTAGTAAAAGATGTTGTCTTTCCTCATAGCCCTTTCCTCGTGAACAGCATCACGTTCCCTCTGGACAGAGGAAGTTGGTGCCTGGATGTTTGCTCTGGACTGCCCAAGTACCCCACAGGGTGACGGAGAGCTCTGGGTATGTGCTGAGTTCCAGCTCTCACCCTGGCACCTTGAGATGGGCTATCAGGCGCCTTTCCAGCCTGGTAGGGCCCTTGCAACCCCAAGCGAGTTTTGCCTCCTCACCGACCTCCCTGCTCTGCCTACCTGTGCTGGTAGCACCAGCTGGTGCTTGGTGCTTGGTTGGCTCTAGAGGTCCCAGTGGCCTGGGGCTTCCGCATCACACATTTGTCTTGAATTTCAAGGAAATGACTGCAAGTATGACAGTGCCTCTGGCAGAATCAGAGCCAGATACAGATCTTTTTTTTCCCCCCTCTGCCACTTGCTATTGTTGTTCAAAATGTCTTCTCTAAACTAAACAAAGAAATTGGAGATGGAAAAAAACTCAACCCTCAATCCCTTCTGGTCCCTTCATTCAGCACATAGCAGATTGCTTTGTCTTGCACAAGTTTGAAATATCCCAATCAATAAAATGTTCATTGCTTCTCCTGGGGGATTATTCTATAGCCTTATCATGCATGTACGGCACGTCTGCATGGGAGAATTGACCAGAATCGCTCTCTCAGCTCTGCCAATGTAACTCCCCGGTGTTGACAGTGTATTCCAAAATAAAAGTGATTTATTCTCAAATAATCAGGTAGTTCTGTGATAGCTGTGCTGGTCAATCTCCCTAGGCAGAGCTTGTCTACAGCATGGCAATGGTTTTGACAAGTGCTTTGAATAAAGGCTTCTCTAGGTGCAAAAACTGACTGGCAGAGTTACTCTGCCATAGCTGTGCCTGCCTGCCTCACAGGGATGCTCTGCTTTGGGGGGAAGGTGATTTAAAGTTGTAGGTGATGTAGAAATTTTAGAATTAAATATGGTAATGAACAGGTTATAATGCTAATTGGAGCTGTTGTGACAATGTAGCCTGGCCTCCTGCACAGCACCAGCCTTAGGCTTCCCTGAATTAATTCCTGCTTGAATTAAAGCGGATCTTTTAGGAAAAAAAATCAATCTATCTTGATTAAAAATACTTCCAGGGATACTGAATTCAACAGGGCACTAGCAATATTAGTCCGATGGCTGGTTATTTCCCACTAAATAATGTACACTCTTTTTTATGCTTGGAGTTGCCCAGTTCAAGATTTCAGCCTCTGGATCTTGTTATGTCTTTGCTGATTTTTTTACAATCAAGTGCTTACCGGCAGGTGAAGTTACCTTTTGACCTAGTTTTTTGAGAAGATAAATACATTTAACTTCCTTACAGAACATGTTTATCATGCTATAGCAGCAGCAATTCACTTCCTTATGCGGACGAGATCTAGATATTTTCGTGCCCTGCTGCCTGGTTGTATATTAACACGATAGCACATATCGTGAAGAGCCAGCGCGGGATTATTTCTGGCTTAGGAGAGTGCTGCTTCATGTTCCCCAAGTGCTTTCAGAATAAACAATTATCACTAGTGGAGGTCTGAGGCTGGAAAATAAGCAGCTTTGATGCGTTCCTCATGTTGGGAAATCTGGCTGCCTCGGTAGCATCCTTGTTCCCGTGTCCTGTGAGGTGCCTGTGCTGCTGCCGGCAGCTGGCAAGCCTGCCTGCCGGCATGCACACACACACGCATGCACTCCTGCATCTTATTTAATCCTTTCCTATGTGAACAGAAAACCTTTTAAAATATGACAGGCAGTGCTCCTCTGAGGGGGGAGCTCTCCCCTTCCCACTTAAATTATGTGACCTACCTGAAAGCAAGCAAATCAGCTGATAACCAACAGCCTGGCTGATAAAATAGCAATAGGCTTTGGGGTGTAGGTCAAACTCAGTGGTGAGACAGCAGAAATTGTATTTTCTGGCCACACAAGACACTTGGACGTACCGACCAGCATGTTAGTGTGGCAATAAGCCCTTTGTAAGTCATGTAGAATAGCAAATGATGCAGCAGAAAACACCACCAGTTTGAGTGGTCTTCTTCACCCTTTGGGGTCAGAAATAGTGCTCATTCCACTACCTGGAATGCGAAATGGGAAGAAACTAGCTCAGCAGTGAGGTCATGCCAGTGTATTTTAGGATTTATTGTTCCTTGTTTTTATGGGGCCCTGATTTTCCATTAATACAAACATCCCTGATGCAGATGTTTATAAAGCATGGGACTAACAAGACATCAGTCTATATATGTATACACGTATAGGTACTTACATATATACAAACATACATGTAAGTATATATGTATCTGTACATATGCCTGTGTGTGTATATGCTCAGCCTACATACAGTCAGTGTGACCCCACAACAGCGCCCAAGGAGGGACCAACAACCCAGGAGAGTTTACCTGTGATGGAGTATTACTTTACTGAACCTACTGGTGATTCCTCTGGTTTGCTGTGTACCTCAGCAAAATTAGCTTGAGCCTTCAAGGTTTCAAGTTTGAACTGCAGATATTGCTTGGTAACATGAGGTCTCAGCTGTCACACCATTTTTTCATATTTGCTGATAATTAATATAGAAGAAGGAAGCCAATGCAAAATCCAAGCCTGATTTATCAGGTCAGAATGGCCGGATCAGGTCTCTCTCTGCTAGATGGTAAACATGAATCAGGATGAGAGAATAGAGAAACCTCTTAGTATCGTCCTCAAACATCACCCGTTTCTAGCACTGGCGTTTCCCATTATGATACCGTGTCTTTCCAGACTCTGCCTGGTTCGTAGGAGGAATGGGCCGTGACAGGGTAGTGCTGCTGTAGCTCTCCATCATGCAGGATAATAAATGTCTCTGCAGTCACACTGTGGAAAAACATAGAGCACCTGTGGAGTCCAGTGCAGAGGTGGCCTGGTGTCACTGCAAAATGGGAACAGGTTTGGTCCAGGTGGATTTATTATAGCTGTGGTTCTGTGCCAGCCTTGTTGGCCCAGGCAGCTGCTGCAAAGATGCTTTGGTGCCTGCTCCGCACTGTCCTTCGGCAGCTCGGTGGCACCAGCTGGAGGGCACTTGGATCCAGCTGCACCCAGCTCAGACACCTTCCTGGACCCCAGAACATGGGGGACTCATGCAGAGTCTGCTGGAGCTCAGCCCAGAAGGGGCTGACTCCCAGCTGGATCCAAACCAGCTCTGAAGCTGGATCAAAAGCAGCACTGCCTGGGCTCTTCAGCCACCACATGTCTGGTGCCAGGGCCCTGGAGCAGTCATGCTGACTCAGCTCTTTATGGAGGCAGTGGGGTCCAACAGAACCTCCGTGTGTGCTCCACGCCAGAGCATCCCTGGGCTTTGCAGACCCAAGCTGTTTCTGGAAGCAGTTCAAGTGTCCCATCAGCTAATAAACTCAGCCACATCCCCAACCTGGATAATCTGACTGCACGTAACTGGAAGAATAGCGCAGAAGAGATCGTTAATGAGAGTTTCTCCTGGCTGTCTTGTTCTTATTCTTTCCTGGTTTCCTCAGGACTCCTGCCTTGACTGGGGAAATGGCAGGGACCTGCTTTGACCATGGGCAGAGACCGGAGTTGAAGGCTGTGAGCAAGTTCCTTTCACCCCCAAGTTACAGCATCACCATCTGGCAAGTCTCTGAGCCTGGATCCTTCCCTGCCCTGCTGCCCTGGCCTGAAACAGTCAGACTTTAGACCCGACTGAACATCTGCACCAGAGGTGCTGGGGGAATGAGCTGTGTGACCAAGTATGGTTGTGGTAGAAGTGACACTAGAGGGCAGGGCTGGCACACGGTTGGAGCCTTCCCAGGCAGGACTGGGACAAGCCTGGGGCTGGACTGGGGAGGACTGGGGTGCAGGTGGACAGGACTGGGGCGAGGGCTGGGGCAGGGCTGGGGCTGGGGTGGAGGGGAGCCCTGGCCTTGCTGTCCCGCGTCGTCTGCCCCCTTGCAGCCGTGGGAGGCAGGAGCGGGTGCACGCCACACAGCGAAGGCTGTGAGCTCTGCAACTGCTTTCTGGGGTGTCTGGGGGGGCTAAGGCATGGGGTGCAACTTCAGCAGCCAACGCTGGACTTCTCTGCTAAGCACTTGGCCTCTGTCACCACCCAAGAATGGTATGAAATCAGATGCCAAGGGTCCTGGCGCCAGCTTAGAAACCGTAGCACCACACAAAACAGCACAGGTGATGTACACTGCCCGGTTCCTGAGTGTCTCCCGTGCACTCCTCGCTCTCCACCTCATCCCCGTGGGCTGCAGCAGCCTCTGCTCCCCAGCCACACCAGTCAGAGGTTGCTGGGACCTGACCGCCTGCACAGCAGAGATGACTGAAGAAAGCAGGGTGACAACCGGCAGCCTGTGGCAGAGAAGTGAGCAGTGAGCAAGGTGTGAGGAAACTGCTGCTTTATCGCTCTCGCTCTGCAGAAAAGGGGATAACCTTGGGGGAAGGCATCCCTGTGCCCATCCCAGGGCGGCCCCTGGTTCGGAGGGATGGCTGGGGATGGCTCTGCTTGCCATGGCTCGGGAGCAGTCTGGCCGCAGTGAGGCTGAGCTCTCTGCTTGGGGCTGGAAACGGCCCCGCCGCTGTGGCTGGGTCAGGCGAGGGAGCAGCAGCCCAGCTCCCCAGGAGCAGGGCGGGCAGGTAGCAGGCTGTGATTTATGAGACAAGCCCTTGGAAACTCTCCGAACCCAGTGCTTAAGTGCTTCTGAATGGCAGCATTAATTACTATTAAAAACACACATTTATATCTCTCTCACCTGCTTTAAATCCTGTGAAATTAGATTCCCTACCCATCCCTTCCAGCCTCGGTGGCAGCTCAGAGTGTTTTATAGGCCTATAAAGCCCCGCAGTACCTGCTGTCTACATGGGCTCTTATTTACGAGGCCTTTAACAGGCTTCCTGGCTGCACCGTCTGAGCACCCTGATCATTTCGTTTCCATGTTCCTTGGAGGGAGCGGTCCCCTCGGCCGCCCCACCGGCTATTTCTCCCCACAGCGAGTGTGCTGCTGCAGAGACCCAGCTACCTGGGGTGGGAGCGAGACCATGCAGGGGGTCTGACCGAACCCATTTCCACCATTTGGCTCAGCGCCTCTGGTTTTATGTAGAAAAAGGATTCAGCGAGACGAGCGCCTCGTGACAGGGTTGCGAATGTCCTCGTTTGTTTGTCCTTTACAGCAGAGTCATGCCAAGCATCACCAGAAGTCACCCAGCACCTCCCAGGGCTGGGAGGTGAGCAGCCTTAAAACCCAGGATTTACTGAGCACAGAGCCGGTAGTTTGTATATATGTAAAGTTGCGTTTGTGTAGGTCCTATGTAAAAAGCAAATATTATTTCCATGGTTTATCCTTTCTTTTTGGAGGGTGGAGGCAAACTGTGTAGATGTATCTTAAAATAGCCAGCTTTTCTCTAATGGACTGCAGCTGTTTTGCAACTCATCCTGTGATGAATGCCTTGATGGTGCATTTAAAAATATACTATTTGGACTGAGACATGAACCCCATTTTGATGGGGGCCCTCTTGTCCCCATGTCACAGGGGGCAGGGTGGGGTGGAGGTGGAAGCTTAGTTCTTCTTCAGGGCTCTCCCGTATTAAATCCCCGTCACTGGCTCTGGGCCCCCCCCACCCCACCCCAGCACTTCTGGGTCGTCAGAGCTGTTGGAGAGCGGATGCTGCTCTGGGGAATTGGCCATATTTGTGTGACTCTGTCAGCCTGCTGGGGAGGAATTGATAGATATCTCTGCTTCCTGACTACCAGGCTGAACATGTTAATTTATAGGTTGGATCTGTCACTCCTGATAAACGATATCTTACTTCCCTAATGCCGCCTTCAAATTGAGTTTTTAAGGCTAGGTCAGGTGGAGAAACCAAGGGGTGACTCTGCTTTCCATTTGCTCTGGCTTCATTCTCTGTGGCTGGGCTGAAGTTGGCTTTTCACGTGAGAGGTGGATCTGGTGTGGCAGGGATGAACTCCTGCCTTGGTGGCCAAGTGGGCAGAGCGTCCGTCCCAAGTGGGGCTCTGAAGCCCCCTGCCTGGCTCCCCCAGCTGCTCGGTTTGCCCTGATGTGTTTTTGGGGAGGGCCAGCCGGGGCATCTCTGCAGGGTGCCCCGTCAGCACCCCCCCTCCCCGCTGTGCCCTGCAAGCGCAGGAGCAGCCGGCTCCCCTGGGACAGGGCTGCCACCGCAGTGGGGCCCCTCCATCCAGCACCTGCTGCCCCCTCACAGTGTCGTGCCAGGCCGTCCTGCCCTTTCTGCCTCTCCAGCCAAAACACAGGTTATGTACGGAGGAGGATCCAATTTTCCCTGACAGAAAAGCAATTTCTTACAGCCTGGCAGGGCCCAGGGCACATGTGGGCTGCACAGGTGGGTACAAAGTGCTGTCTCACCTCCCTCCTGATGAAGATGAAGGGTCCAAAGCCTCTGTAGAACCCGCCCTGGTCCGTCTGAGGAGCAGGACCTTATCTTCTGCCCCTTGGGGGGCTAACGGGAGGCAAGGAGGCTAACTTGCCTGGGCTCAGAGAAGAGCAGAAGAGCTGCTTTTCCCTCCTCCTCCCCGGTGATGTGACCAACACCAAAAAAACCCTTCTCCCAAAGCACCCTGAGTGATGCCCAGGAAGAGGGGAGGATGTTTGGAGCCTTCCTTGGGGCAGGTGGAGGTGCAGGACCCCCCATGCATGCCGAAGAGGGGTGTCCCGGCAGCCTGAGGTGGCAGGTGCTTGTGGTGCAGTGGGGCTCAGCTCTTCAACGCTTGGCTGGCACGAGGCGCTGGGCAGCAGAGCCGGGAGCTGCCTGACGGGGATTGATGGCTTTGGGTTTCGTGTGCCAACGGTGTGCAAGCACTGCTGCCAGGGGCCGGGGCGGCATGGCGGGGCGGGGTGGTGGAGCAGGGGCAGCCTCTCGGCAGCGAAGAGGCATTTCCCAAAGGCTGAGCAGGAGGGTTGCGATGGGCTGGTAATGGGACACATATGCTGAGGCTGGGGCAGGGCTCTGATCAGACAATCTGAGACCAGCCGTCCTCCTCGTCCTCCTCCAGCCAGCCCTGTTCCCAGTCTCCACAACACTGCTGAGCTGCCTGCTTGGGCAGACGGTGGAGGTGGGCTCTACACCTCGCTGAGGAGGGTGCCAGGGCCCAGGTTTGCCCAGGAGCACAAGACAGTACCAGAAGGCTCCCAGCATTGGCTCCTGCCCACACCTGAAACCAACAGCGTACCTGTTGCCACTTTCCAAATGCTACAAGTGGCATTTCCCTTTCTCTGCATGTTTCAGGTGGTGCCTGCTGAGCATTAATCCCTTCAGGGGATGTGCCTGAATGAGCACACGCAAAGCTTTGGTGAAGGACCTTGTCCAGCAGCAGAGAGGACCGTGTTCTGGAGCACAGCCAGTGGCTTAGAGCTGTACATATGTGAGCAGCCTTGTTCCTCCTCCGGGGAGCTAACTAACAAAGTTAAGAGTTGGCCAAACAGCCAGGATTAACCATATCATTGCTCTAACCCTCCTGAGGTTACGGTGGTTAAAGGCAATTGCATGAGACCTGTTTAGCTTGTCATTTGTCAAGTCCTGACTACTGTCTTGTTCCCCAAGAATGGAGTTTGCTGAAGCCATCTCTTTATGCCCTTTATGCCTGAGCATCACTGTACTAACACTAAATAAAACAGCCCAGTGACTACCTTCCATAGGTGATGAAAGAAGCAGCCAGTAATGCCTCACAGAGGCGTGAACCTTCCACTCAGGGCTAGCTCTGAAACCTAATAAACCATCATCCAAACTACACCACATCCCTTGCCCAATTTCTAGCAACCACAAGCAGTCAAAATTTCCCTGCGCAGCAATCACAACCATCTGAGGTCGCAAATCCTGGAGCACATTGGAAACTAAAAATGATGGAGCTGGGAACAATAAACTGAATTTGAACTTCCAATTAAAGAAACACAGAGGAGATGGCTGTGATTTGATTCCGATTTAATTCAATCCAAGCTTCCCCCTTTCAAGGTTTGTTTTTTTCTCTCCCAGCTGCTGCAGACTCTCCCATGTGCTGCAGTGCAAGCTGCAGAATAAACCTTGCTGATGAATTTAGGTCAAGCTTGCCAGGGAATACGTGGGGCCTTGGCTATTATTAAATGAATATGATTAGCATGAAGACCGCATTGCAAATGCAAGAGTGGATGCTTTAAAACCAGCACCCAGCTCTGTTGCACCTGAAGGACCTGTGAGCGATGGAGGGGGGACGGGAGCTCCATGGAGCACGGGGGAACAAACGTGCTCATGAGCCGTGTCTCCCAAAACTAGTAAGTTGAAACCCTCAGCCTCCCTGTGGCCTGGAATCTTGGTACTGAGGATGGAAGCAGAAAGAAAAATACCTGGTCAGAGGAAGCCAGGGCAGAGTGGAGGCTGATGGCAAAGCCCTCTCCAGCCTGCTCCTCCCCTGCCATTCCAGCCGGCTGCACGGGAGCTTTATCACCGTAATTATATTTGTACTTTTTAACCTCCGGCTCCTGTTGGCATCATGCTGAATGCTCTCACACCCCGAATATTAGCAAGGGGATTGCAGGACCCACGGGAGCCCGGCACACAAGAACGAGCAGGAAGCAACGGGGCGAGAAGCCCCGACCTCCCCAGCTGCTTGGAGCAGAGGGAAAGCGGGCGAGGGCTGCCCACAGCCGGGAGCTGCTGCTGGGCATCCGGCCGTGAGCCTGGGACAGCCCAGGAGGAGAAGCGCGTTCGAGGCTGAGAAGCAGGCTCAGGCTGGGCACGGGGCCGGGAAGGTGGCTCGCCGCTCCTGCTGCGGTGCAGCCGAGGCGATCCCTTTCATCGTGCTGTGGTCATCAGCAACGCTGAATCTGAGCAGCAAGAGGGCTGCTGGCGGTGCTCCAACGCACGGAGCAGGTTGTAGCCTGCAAATTATCCCATGGATTAAGGCAGAGAAGGGCCTGTTTACGCCTCACAGAGGAGCTGTTGGCTGCTGTACCATAACCCAGGAACTGCAGGGCTCCTGAGAGCTGGCTGTGGTCTGGTGATGGCAGAGGTGCACCTTGGGGCGTCGCATCCCTGCTGCCCCGCTCTGCGTGGGTTAGCACAGGGTCCGTATAGTCAGAACCAAGTGTTTGTGTTTTTTTTAAGAATGATATACATGTCCTTTCTGGTAAGAAAAACTCCCCCTCCTCAGCAGGTATCCCTTCCTTGCTTCCACTTACTCCTCACAGGATATAAAGACCCTTCCCAGCAGCTCAGTAGACAAAAGCACTCACATAACTTCTGCCGTGAGCCCCCACCTCTGTTTGCTCTGAGACCCCGGGTTGCCAGCTTTAGCAGGCTGGAGAAAAGGAAGTACAGGGGAATCCATCTCACGGGCACAGCCGGTCCCGCAATAACAGGTCCTGTGGTAACCAGTCCTGCTGCAGGTGACTGGGGCCGGGAGGGAAAGGAGCCAGGCCCATCGGTGTGCATCTTGTCCCCAGCTCATCCCCTGCCTGTGCTTCCCGATGCACCAGGAACGGCATCACCTCGATCCCCCCGGCATTGCCAGCCAGGCCCCTTGTTAATCTCACGGGCACAGCCGGTCCCGCAATAACAGGTCCTGTGGTAACCAGTCCTGCTGCAGGTGACTGGGGCCGGGAGGGAAAGGAGCCAGGCCCATCGGTGTGCATCTTGTCCCCAGCTCATCCCCTGCCTGTGCTTCCCGATGCACCAGGAACGGCATCACCTCGATCCCCCCGGCATTGCCAGCCAGGCCCCTTGTTACACACCCTGAGCTCCACGTTCCCCAGCGCTCGTTTCGTGCTAACGGGGCTGCTGTGACCCTGGTTGCCTGATAAATGTAATTGAAGCCTCTGGCTTACCCTGGCGTTACTGCCTGGAGCTGTTGGCAGGAGTTACCGGTAGCTGAAGCACGGCTGTGG
>NW_010547316.1:0-3073 GCF_000687285.1 Phaethon lepturus
AGGAGGGGGGGGGAGGAGCCACACCAGCCCCTGAGGTTGCTCTTCACGGCTGAAAAAGCCAGTTTTCCTTAGAGGAACGGCTCCTCCAGCAGCCAGACCTCTTGCAGCCCTGTATTTTTGGCACCTGTAAAGGTCTCATGGAGCTGCTTCATTTCCAAATGAGTATTTTGAAACTTGGGCAGATTTTAAATACTTGCAGTTGCGTCTTAATGAGCCTTTTTACTGCTGTTGAAATAAGGACTGGAGATAGCTAATGTGTGACTAATCCATCAGCTTGTAATGAGACAGGCTTGGAAGGAGACAGAAAATCTTTTATTTGATAGACTCACGCCGCCGGTGGAGCAAATCCCAGATCCCCTCGCCCCCGGGGCGCTTGGATGTCGAGTGGCTGCAAACAGCTGCTTGAATTAAGCTTCATTTTTTTGGAGCAGCAGTTTGAGGTTTCTGGCACCCTGGGAGCAGAGAGGGGTGATGGGATGGGATGGAGATGGGACCAGCGATGGGCACGAAGCCCCTTCCCCTCCCACATTGCCGGACCCTGCAGAGATGCGTTCCTGTGATGTGTTTCATGAGCCTCCCAGAAATCAGGGAATTCCCATTTTTCCTTTCTTTTTCCTTTTTTCCATGCCTCTCACAAAGCTTCTCCCCCTTTGCAGGACCCGACGGTGTTTATGAACAACAACGCTCCTCCGGTGAGTGATGCTGGCCCCGGAGAGCCTGGCTCGGGGTATATTTGGGTGCAGGGGGGGCGTCCGGAGATCCTCATTTGCTTTGGTCAGGAGACAGATATTTATACACGTGCCCCTCGCATTGGGAAAATTAATCTGCAAATATTAATGGGGTGAAATACTGGTGGTCCGGAGCTCCCCATCGGACGCCCCGGGAGGGGATGGCGATGCCTCCTGCCTCGTCGCTGCCTCCAGCCAGGATTTTCTGCCTCTCATTCGCTGTTTCTTCCCTCCGCAGCTGCTCCCGGAGAAGGAGACGGATTACAGTGAGTGCTCACGGCTGCATGGGGTGCGGGGCTGCCCGTGGCCCCCACCCAGGAGCACCCACTTTGGGGGACAAAGCGGGGAGCCCCGGGCTGAGCTGCGAGGAGCCTCGGGGCCGTATCCCTCCCAGCTTTGGGATCCTTCGTGAAAGAAATCCCAGATCGTGGGGAGCAGCTTTGCCTGCCCTGGGCAGGGGGGTGCTGCCTGTCCTGGGCATGGGGGTCCCGGGGGGTCTGACCCTGAAGGGAGGTGGCACAGCTGGGGTGGGTCAGGGTGGCGTGGGACGTGGCATGGGTCCCTGGGGTCTTGCAGCGTGCCCGTGTGTCCAGGGGAGCAGCCCAAGTGACGCTCCTCCTTTTCCCTTACTGATGGCGTAGCGGAGTTCACGGGGCCCCCCCAGAAGCCTCCAAGACTTGGGGCGCAGGTAAGACCTTCCTGGATGGGGCCACCACAGTCCCAGTCCTTCTCCTCCATCTCCAGAGTCTCCTTCCTCCTCTTCCACCTCCATCATCCCTCCGCATCTGCAGGATGGGACTTTTCTGACTCTCCCAGCCCCCAAAGGGGTCAGACAGACCCAGCAGCGTCGGGGTCGTGGGTGGGAGGTGGATGGGGCTGGCCAGGGCTCTCCATAGGTGTTGGTCTTTCCCTCCTTGCCTCCTCGGTCCATCTGATCCCATCGTGTCCCCGTTCCCCAGCAGTCCATCCACCCGGCCCCCACCGCCAACCTGGACCGCACGGACGACACGGTGTACAGCAATGTCATGGACCTGGTGCGGGCCGTGCTGCAGCTGAAGAACGAGATCAGCCTCCTGCCCCCGGAGGGGTACATCCTGGTGGTGAAGGTAGGGAGGGCAGGGCGGGGAGAACACTAGGGCTGCTATGGGGAACGAGGGAGGGAGTTGGGAATGAGTCTGCTGAGCGGCTCCCACCAAGTGTCCTCCTCGGGAAGGTTTTGCACAGGTAGGAAGGAGCATTTCCAACATTCTCAGCTCCTCCTTTGGATCCTTGGGTCAATGGTGGGAGCATTTCCAGCACGCCCTGCTCCTCCGTTTGGTCCTTGGGTCAACAATGAGAGAGTTTCCAACATGTCTTGCTCCTCCGTTGGGTCCTTGGGTCCATGATGGGAGCATTTCCAGCACGCCCTGTTGCCCTGTTGGGCCTCTGGGTCAATGGTGGGAACACTTCCAGCACTCCCTGCTCCTCCATTGGATCCTTGGGTCAACAATGGGAGAATTTCCAACGAGCCCTTTTCCTCCGTCGGGTCCTTGAGTCAACGATGGGCGAGCCTCCCGCCATGCCCCTCTCTCGAATGGGATCCTTGACTCAGCGGCACAGACTGTTCCCATGCGCCACTTCCCCGTGCCCATACCTAGGGTCACCCTAACCCTGCCACCCTCCCCACAGAACGTGGGCCTGTCCCTGCGGAAGCTGATCGGCAGCGTCGACGAGATCCTGCCCGTCCTGCCCGCTGCCTGCCGCCCTGAGGTAGGACCGGGGAGGAGGGAGAGGGGTCCGGCGTGGGGCTGGGTGCTGGTGGCACCCCTGTCTGTAACCCCTGCATGTCATGGTCAGATCGAGGGGACCCAGAAGCTGCTCAATAAGGACTTGGCCGACCTCATCAACAAGATGCGCCTGGCACAGCAGAACGCCGTCACCTCGCTGAGCGAGGAGTGCAAGCGGCAGATGCTGACGGCCTCCCACACCCTGGCCGTTGATGCCAAGAACCTCCTGGATGCCGTGGACCAAGCCAAGGTCCAGGCCAACCTGGTGAAACTGTGCTTGGAGTGAGGGCAGGGGCGGAGAGAGGGAAGGAGAAGGGGTGGGGAAGGAGAAGAGGAGAGGGACCGCCGCGCTTCGGTCGGTGGAGATGGGAGGAGAGCGTTGCGGAGGAGCTGGCTTTTGTGTGTCTCCTGTGGCCTCGCTGTCCTGCCCTCCCTGTCCCCCCTCCTCCTGCAGCCGCTTGTGTCTTTAGCATCATCCCGTTGGTCTTGGGAACAAGGAGGCATCTGGTGACTGGTCCCTGGAAAGGGCTGGGGGGGACCTGGCCGTCCCCGAGGGCGGCTGAAGATCCCTCTGGCTCG
>NW_010547317.1:0-988 GCF_000687285.1 Phaethon lepturus
GCTTTATCTGCTGCTCTTCTGGTGTTGGTGCCCGACGCTGCAGTAAGGCAAGAAACAGGCGTTGGAGATGTATCGAAGTGGTGGATTGGAGAAAGTGGTACTCGGAGGGGGAAAAAAGTTACCTGAGTGGTATTTCGCAAAGCTGCAGCAGCCCGAGTTCACTCATCTCAAGTGCCATTTCTAGTCATTTTAAGAACTACGTGACGCTAGTGCAAGAGCCAGGGAGGAGTTTCCCATTTCGCATTTCCAAGAACGTTGAGGTTTCGTGGTGCTCTGCGGCTCTTGCAGTGAATTGCGACAGCTCAGCACGTTATCAAAGAGCTTTTCTCGTGGCGGCCACCGCCGCCAGTAAAGCGCCTTTCCCTGCTAGAGGGGCTGATCTGCCAGCAGTGGGAAGCAAAAAAAAAAGCAGGACAATGCTACTGGAATACTTGAACTCCATCTCAGTTATTTTTCTGTCTACAGAAAACATAAATTAAAGGAGAAAAATGCAAAATAACCCCTGTCCTGAAACCTTCCTGTCTGCCACAGCCCAGCTTTTGCCTGGCTCCCGTGCCACGATGCTGGTTGATAGAAGATAAAATATATTGCAAAGAGATGCCCGCGTGGCAGAGTTTGCCCTCTCTCTGCCTGTCAGCCAGATGCCGACACCTCGCTCTTCCCGGCAAACCAGGGCCAACGTGTTTATTTAAGACCAAAATCAGCATCGATTGGGGTCTGTCAGTCACTGTCCCGGAATAAAGCGCTGGCGATGCGGCAGGGGGACGGTAATGGACACACGCTCGAACGAGCTCGCAGCAATTTCACTAAATGTCCCGAGGCTGGAATTCTTTTATTATTATTATTTAGAAAATAAACATTTTGCTTGTTAAGAAGCTGTATTTAAGGTGCTGAAATGGAGCTTGCTTTAGCACTGAGGAGCCTTTCCCCTAACCCTCTGCAGCCAGGCCGCTTTGGAGGGGATTCGGAGGACACGGCTTGGTGCCGA
>NW_010547318.1:0-314 GCF_000687285.1 Phaethon lepturus
CCTGCTCAGCCCTTTCGGCGGAGCGGCCCAGGGCTTTGGGATGCAGCGCAGGATCCTTTCCCACCCCGAGATGCAGGGTGCCCTGCCTGCCCACAGAGAGGGGCCCTGGCCCCCCAGGGGGGTTCCCAGCAGGGGTAAGGTGCAGCCTCCCGGCTCACTCCCGGCCCTCCCAGGCATCCTCCCGCTGCTTGTTCTCCAAGCGTTTCCTCTCTGCAGAGACATGAGGAGGGTCAACCCCGCATCCCCATCACCGCACAGTCACCCGCTTCCCCATGGATGTGGCTGGGGGGCCACCCTGGCCAGACCCCCCCCCC
>NW_010547318.1:345-2405 GCF_000687285.1 Phaethon lepturus
CCATCCAGCACCCTGTGAGAAGGGACATCCATGGCAAAGGTTTCCCCCCATGCCGCAGCCACCCTGGGGATCCAAATCTCACCCCGGGCTTCTTGCAGCTTCCTCCGCTCGGCATCTCTTTGGGCGGGCGTCTGGTTGCTGCGTACCCCGAGGGCACCGATCACCAGCCGCCTTGCCAGGGCGGCCGATGTTTCGGGGCGCTCCTTGACCGGCTGCAGGTAGTCTGGGTGAGCAGAGATGGGGAACATCAGTAGGGGCACCCCAGGAGGGACAGGGCAGCCAGCTTAAGTGCTGCGGAGCCGTGCCGGCTGCCCCATCCCTCCCCAGCTATCAAGATGAAGATGCTGTGGCACAAGCCACCACAGGGCAGCATCACTCACCAGCGTATGCCCTGGCTTTGGCTTTAGAGGCGCGGGTACCCTGGGAGAGCGGGCGAGTCTTCACCATCAGGTGCTTGGTGCTGAGGGCATCGCGTGCTGGAGGGACAGAGCAGCAGTGTCCACATGTGGGGCTACCCCCATACCTGGGATCTGGCCACAGAAGAGGCAGGGATGCCTCCCCTCTGCCCATCTCCAGACAAACTGAGAGCAGTACCTGTTATGGGGCTGGAGAAAATGCCCAGGGCGTGTGTATCATCCACCCACTTTATATCAAAGCCTTTTTTCCTGCCAGAGAGAGGGAAGCTCAGCAAGGCATCACCACCGGGTGGGCAGGGGTCTGGAGCAAAGCACAGGCAGAGGACCACAGCACTGGGGACGGGGCATTGCTGGCAGACTCACTGATAGCTGCAGAAGACACGCAGCAGGTCCTCGGTGCGGAAATCCGAGGGGAAATCATAGATCTCGAGCACGTGGGGCAGCTCAGCATCGCTGAGGTCCGGTGCGGTGGGCTCAGCCCCGTAGTAGTCAAAGCGGGGTGACTGCCAGCTCTCCTGGTGCTTCTCACCCCCCAAGAGCTGCAGGGGTGGGAGAGTCACAGCATTGAGCAACCCGTGCCCACCCACCCCACCCCAGATCCCAATCCATGGCAAGCACTCCCTGGGAAGCAGTCCAGTCTCCACTCCCCAGCCCAGCACTGCAGATGGATTCATGGCCTTGAGATACTCGGAATTATCGACCAGGGCTCTCATGCCATGCACTTGCTTTTCCCATTACCAGCATCCCTTCACATGCCACACTGTGGTCCTGCTGGGGACACGGTGGGAATAGCACCAGTGAGACAGCGTTGCACCCCCAGGCACACCCCTCCTTCCACAGTGATGTGCTGACCCGAAACACATTTGGGGAACAACAAGGAGCAGGACAGCAAGACCAGGAGGAAAGACTGACGTCTGCCCACCATGTGGGAGCACCGAGCTCGGTGTGCCCTGGCTGCAGCACATGCACGGGAGCAGCCCGTCAGCACCCCAGAAGCCAAGTTAGAAAAGCCAGTGCTCCCCTGAGGAGCAAGTTCAAGTTCTGGTGGTTAATCACCTGCGCAGCTGAAAATTTATGCCTTATTTCTCATTTGAATTTGTCTGGCTTCGCTTTCCAGCCAGCGGTTCTTGTTCTGCCTCTCCACTGGATTAAATAGCCCTCGGTCCCTTGGTCCCCTCCCCCTGATGGCACTTACTCTAATCAAGTCCCTTCTCAATCTTCTTCTTGATAAGCTAAACGGGTTGTGTGCCTTTAGTATCTCACAGCAGGGCACTTTCTCCAGCCCTAAAAGACGACGGCTGTAGCGCTCTTCTACCTGTCCCATTTTTCAACCTTCATTTTAAAACACGGGCAGCAGTGTCCCATTGCCACGACACGGGGGTGCAGCCACCCCCCGCTCCCCTCCGCCCCGCGGCATCGGTGCCGGTGGGCACCGCTTGCTGCACCTCTGCTTTCCAAACCGCACCGTGCCGGCGGCCGAGGGAATTCAAGGCCCTGCTCCAGCTGCGACGCTGGGCCTGGCACAGCCCAAAGCTGTGGAGCGTGGGGCCGGTGCGGTGCCGGGGAGCGGGGACATAACTCAGCCAGGTTCCCAGCCCAATCCCCCAAGCGATCGTAGCAGAGCACACCACGGCTGGAAGGTTA
>NW_010547319.1:0-1883 GCF_000687285.1 Phaethon lepturus
CACTGGGCCGTACCAGACCAGGGAGTTTCCTAATACAACACTGTAATACAACACTGTAAACACACATCTATATTTACAAAGGAAGATAAGGTAGTGAATGCGACAACCAAAATCCTTTTAGTTCACAGTCCTATACCTAAGTCTGGGATCCGAGAGGTTAACCACTCCAGTAGATTTAGGGGAGATCCCTGTCTTACTTCATGTAATATTTTTAAATGAGCCTTTATCTTATTTATTAGTTTATATCTGTTTTATTTTTTCTGTTCTTGATTTGCATAAAAGCAGCAGCTATTATTCAATAATGCACATACTCCGCCCTGTGCTGCTAATATAGTCAAAGGCTAATCGATTCTGTATTACCATTTGTGATAATAATTTGATCTCTTCCTGTAAGGCTACTATACTATTTGCAGTTATATTAATGGCTTTTTCTAAACCTTTTGACACATTTGCAATACTTCTTTCTAGATGTGCAACCCCTAACCATGGGAGAAAAGCTCTTACAAACAGGTAGAATTTAGTGCCACACTCTATCAAAGGGTTGTAACACTTTTTCTCATATATACCAGTAGTTATGAGCTACAGAGGCAGAAGACATACTGGTTCTAACCTTGCAGATGGTATTAATGCACTTCAAATACACTTTTCAGCTCAGGTTGAGGGTAAATACTCAAATGTCCTTTCTCCACATATACAATATTGCCCTGGTAGTTGTGTAAATAGGGTAGCGTAATCCTCAAACAAATCTGAGTCATGTAAACAATTATTTCCTGCAAAACGGTTAGCATGTGCCAGATTTGGTTGTTTAGGTAAACCAGTAAGGTTCGGACCCAGACTACATGACTCAGAGGAATCAGGATCCTATAGGCCCATAGTGGAAATGAAAATTTTATAATCATCTTTAGTTTGATTATGGCTTCCTACAGAATAACAATTTAATCTATCTGCGACTATCCACATTGTCTCAGTCTGCAGGGCCTGATAAACTCCATCCAAGAACAAATCTACAGCGTGGTGTCTTATTATAATAGTTTTTATGTAAGGGCTTTTGGAGAATCTCCCCTTTCACACTCAGTGGATGTAGTATATAGTACGGTTTTGGAAGAATCTGTGGAGGAATACTGATTGCCTTTAAGCATAGGAATAGATCTATGGAACATTCCAGGCATAAGAATCCCTTTTCATCTATATGGTCCCATGATCTGAATTGTCCATTTCCATTAATTCTATTAATTTTAAAGATAGATTAACATTTCCAGTTCCCAGCCCCTACAAAGTGTGTATGCTTGTCAATAGGTTTGCTCTCCAAGCATACCCAGGGGTCTGCTTTCAAACTAGTGACAAACCTTTCCTGGTGGAAGGGTGATATCCTTCCTCTCTTTAGTGAAAATCCATAATGTATATGCCCGTCCCTGTACCACTGAGAATTCAATGGGACAGAAACCCAGAAGGGTTGATTTCCAGTAGAGGACAGGCTTTTAGTGCATATCCAACAATCGGGCTTATTTGTCGCTGCTGCTATAGTTTGGACTGTTGCTATGGTTGAATTATGGAATGAATACATATAATCGATATTCCACCATGGGCTTATAAGAAAGGCTATCATATTAAAATCTAGGCTTCCAGATGACTATTAACAGGAAAAACAAACAGACCCAAATAGCAAAAATAATTATACCTTGGTTGTACTCTAATTCTAATGAAGGGTATGGTTCAGTCCATTTGCAATTCATAAGTGTCAGATTACTTTCTACTTTCCTGTTGTTGAATTCCTATGCAAGATCAGTGGTTTCACAGCCTATCCGCTGGCTTTGTGTAAGTTCCCAGCTGCAGGTGAATCAGTCTCTGCAGTGGACGTTCCCTTAGTGGCAGGGGGGGGGGGT
>NW_010547319.1:1935-2760 GCF_000687285.1 Phaethon lepturus
CTGCTGAGAAAGGTTAGCAATAACAAAAATGGTCCCTCCCACCAAGGAGATAAGTTATCCTTTCTTTTGCGTACTTTTACCCAAATGTAATTCCCTAGATTGAAGGGGTGCAGAGCCCCTTCTAGAGGTACTGGTTGTATTAGCTGTTCCTAGGCCTTATTGTATTTTAATAATTTATGGACCTGTAAAATATACTGGGTCACATTTTCATTTCCTGCTAATAAACTTACATGAGCGGGTACATAAGTTCCATGGAGTTGTAACAGTATTTCATAGAAAGACAGTTTTATTGTTTACTGAGGTTTGTGTTAAATATTCATTAAGGCTTGTACTGCGTGCAAGACGTTTATTTATTTGGCTGTATGTAGTGGGTTGTCCTCCACAAACTTCTCCCATGTGAGTTCTTCACAAACTGCTCCATCATGGGTCCTTTCCATGGGGTCGTTTTCCATGGGTCCTTCAGGAATAGACCTGAAAATGTCCCCGAAAATATCCACGTTTTCCCCACAGAGAACTGAAGAACAGTTTCACAATTTGGTGCTTCATGGGGGGTTTCTTAATATCTTCAGGCCACAAAAGGATGTCTTCTTTCTGCCTGTAATCTTCAACATATTCAGCTTTTTTGTTATCATCTGTGCACCAGACTGGGTAGCCTGAAGCTTCCTGCTTCTGGTGGAGGTGGAACTATATAAACTCTGAGAAAAAAACGCTAGCCCTCTGTTCAAAATGCCAAACTTCATAGACTTTACAAATCCTGTAGCCCTTCTCCAGAGCCTGGAGTATACCAGTTACCCACAAGTGCGGGAGAAGGATGGACTTCACAAC
>NW_010547320.1:0-5499 GCF_000687285.1 Phaethon lepturus
CCCACCATGTTTCTGTGATGGTGACTAAATTCACACTTTGGTAACTAATTATTATTATTTATTATATGCATCAATATTGCTGGTTTATTATAAAAATTGCTTACCATCCACATAACCACATCACACAATTCCATGAGTAAATTTAGCAAGCTGTCTTACTGAGAGACCATTTCAAACTTTCATTCCTTTTAAAGTTATAAACTGTTACTTTCTGGTATGAACCTTGTTCACTGAGTCTCAATCTTTTGTTCTGATCATTGCTCTGTTTATCACGACTCTGTTTTTGCTTCCTGTCTCAGTCTGAATATTCTATCCAATTAAAAATGTAATGCCCTAGAAAAGGCTTGGGATAACTTGCAAGGGCCAACTGATACATCTTTTCAAGTGGCAGAAGAAGTAATGAAAGATTCACATGGGCACAACTTTTTTTTGATTAAGAATACAGAAAATATTTATAAATTGTTTTGAGATAATACACATTATTTGACAGTATATGATCATTCAATGAAAATCTTATTTTCACAAAAATGTTGTTGATGTTTTTGTACAGTGATGAGGTTAAAGGTTGAATATGACACAGTAATTAGTTACATCCTGATCAAATTCATAGGAACAGAATAATAAGCCTGTTAACAAAAAAATGCTAAAGTTAAACATACCACTAAAACTGACGGATATTCATAGGAAAATGGTATGCAATTATATAGAGCATCTGACATTGATCTAGTGTTAGGGTACGTAAGTATATGCACTTGCTATAACATTGAGCATATTCTTAATAATTTAGAGAAATATATGCAAAGTTGGCTGCTTTATTCAGACTTGCAAAACTTCTTAAGGTTTCCAAAATATGCAAAATTAGGGTGGTATTTATTTTGGAATTTTGAAACACTGATTTTCAGGGAGAAGACAACATATAAGCAGGATCCACTGGAGATATGCAAGTGAAAACACGTAGTGCACCCTTTTAATATTTTATTTTGCAGGCAATGATACTACTTTGAAAGCTACATAACAGACATATGCATTTAGATTTAAATCTCATATGGTTTTTTATAAGAATTTGACAATTATGTAAAATGGCATTGTAAGGAAAACGTAAGATAAAACTTACTAGAAAAATTAGCTGCAGTGATATTACAAGAAAGAAAATAAATATTAAGGAAAATAACCTGTTTTGCAAGGAACCTGATTTGATATTTAAAGGCCCTGGAAAAAGTTGAGGGGATCTGGCCTTTTCTGAATATATTTTAAAAGAATCATAAACAACTTAATTTGCAAACGGGCAAATCGTTTTCCGAACTGACGTAAGTTTTCTTGAAGAAAAGATACAGAAGAAATTAGCTGGTCACAGTAAATTATTCATAATATACATTCGAATACATAATATTAACGTAGGATTCACGCTTGGATTTCATGACTTATTTAAAGTGAACGACGTGTGGGTTATTCCCAATGGGAAAGGTAGTTCTCTCCCCCTCAGCCCTGATCGCGTGCAGGGTCCCCGATCATCGTGCCAGCTCTGCCTGCAGGAGGAAACTGGTCTGAGAGCAAACGAAGCAGAGCCCAAGTCTCAGGAAGAAACCACCCATCGGGGCCGCAGCCCACGTTTACATCGCTTTTAGGTTACTGGGACATGGCGGGCACAGCTGCAATTGTTGCTAGACCATGGTTTATGAGATTGTCTGCGTGCTTTTGTGTACCCAGAACATGCTTATACCTGGAAATCACAAATGTGCAAAGTTCTGCAGCCAGTCTATTTTCAATGTGTTTTAGAAAGAAATGCTAAACTGTCTTGCTGCTACAGAAATTGCCTGAACTAGCAGTACTTATACAAGAAGGTCAATAATTCAATATTAGCTGAAGCAAATTTTCTAGGATAAAGCTCTAGAGGTTTTGGGGTTTTGTTTTTTTGTTACTTTACATTAGAAGTAGAATTCATTTTCCAAAGAGCGCAATACTTTGTGATTAGTTTTTACTTTTAGCAATTTGCTTAGTGGTCACAACCACATATATTTGCAAAGGTAAAGAAAAAAACAGTGGCACTTAGCAGGTAATGCCACATTGTTCTTAAAATCTAAGACAATGAGATAAAAATTAGAGTTGAGCATGATCAGTTACTAAAGCTGAGTAGACTCATAGAGGTGAAGGAAGGTGATGCCACGGTTCTGAGACCTGCAGGGCACTGCGGTACCAACAGGCAGGTATCTCCGTGCGCTGCGTAGACAACCAGCCCGAGAATGACCCCTGTGTCCAGGTGCCAAACTACTGTCAGTCAAACTTTCTGCACAGGCCGTATTCAGCCCAAGGAATGACTCCTTCTCCGTTTACTTCGGTAGCAAGACTCCTCCGTGATTTGCAGTGGGACATACATATGGGGGGAAAAAAGGTTATAACTTAAAGTCTATCTCTAGAATCCAATCTCTGAAACTCTGGCTTAAATAATAAATGAGGCTTCTCTATTCACAGTTGTTAACAGAAGGTGTTGAGGTTTTTTAAAACTATTAGCTCAGAGAATATTCAGGACTTGGGTTGCTTTTGAATGATAACTTTGGTAATAAGAAACTAGTACAAAACTTCGGATTTTCATCCTTTAAAACCATTGACTTACAGTTACCATATGAAACGTGCGATTGATTTCCATTTAGCTATAATGGAATTCATGCCTGTGTTATATTGAACGGAGTGAGCGATGTGGAGTGCAGTGAATCACAGTTCTGATGCTCACTCCATCTCGTGTGACACCTTGAGGGATGTAAACTCTTGGAAATAAAATTCCCATGTTTCTCTTCAGTCGATTTACAGCAAGTATTGTCTAGCAGAGTCAGTAAGGGATGTTTTTAAGCAGAAGCAAGGGATGGATGATCAAGCATAAAGCTTCTCTAATGAATTAAATTACACTAGTGCTACTTTCTTATTGTACCACACGGTAGTGCCTGATGTTCACCAGCCCATGGGCAATAATACTGAGCAGGTAACATGATCTCAGTTGATGTCAGTTATTGCTTTCCTATTCCCCCTATCAGCGAAGGATTTTAGAGCCATAGATTTGGACTACTACTTTCAAACACATTTGAAGAGGTTAAGAGGTGTTATTGGAAGTCTTCTGGGAAAGGTTTTCTACTGCTGTGAAAGATAAGACACATAAAACTATTCCTAATTTCAAAGTACTTTTCATTCTTTGCTCATTCAAAAAAGTGTTTTAAAAGGTCTGAAAGAAGTTTTTAGTAACTTCTGCCGTGTTACTGGCAAAGTTTCTGTTCAGTTTTATTCGCATGCTGCCAACACTTGCATATGATGTGGATCTGAGTTTTCAATTAGTTACTTTTACTGATGTGTTTGCATTTTTGTGTTTTATCTCCTGCGTTAAACTTTTTATCACACCATCTTGAATTGATTTGAAATTGTATTGAGCAGCTACTCTATTTTTCCTTTAATTCAGTTAAATCTTGGATACAGGCAATTGTTTAGTAATTTTACCTTTTTTTTTTCCCCTTCCTTCCCCCAGTTTTTTTAATTTGATGCGAGGGGCAGAATTATGTATGTGTCTTAATGCATGTAGTTGTTTGCTTTCGGGACTTCATTTTCTTGCTTTGTTGTCTGGGATTTTTCCTCAGTTTTCAGGGGTTTTTTTTAGATATGCTGCTGGGTTTGGTGTTAGGGTTTTTCTTTTTTTCTTGTTTTGCTAGACTTCTGCTGAAACACACTAACAATCCAGTACAGAAAATTTTTTCCTAGCAATATGACCTTTTCGTTCTCCGAGGTATTTCTATGAGAGATATATATACACACTCACACATATATATATATATGCGATATATAATGTTTTGCTTTTTTTCAGTTAACATCTATTTTGTTAATGAATCAGTCAATTTTATATTTTTGCATCTCTATGTTCAGGAAAATTCTTTGTCCATCAACAGTAGTTTTCAATTTTATGTAAAAATATGTCTCAGTATTGTTTTCCTATGTTGTATGAGGTAACAACTGTGTGATATAAGAAGTTTGTTTTCAAACTGGAATTTCTCAGATTCAGTGTATTCCCTGGATATGCTGACATGCATACCCTTCTCTATGTAGTAAGTTTTCACAATTTTCATATTTCAATAGGAAACATAAGCAGTTTTTAAGTCTGTCAAACTATGTAATAACCTCACACTGAAACTATATACCTGTTTCATATGAATAATATTTTTTTGAAGATTACATATAACTTCAGTAGGAATTATAATGATACTCTTTTTGAGACTGACAAGCTACGTAACTGTTAGGGGTTTGATGTCAAGTTTAAAAAAACACACAAAAATTTCCAAAATATTTAGGGTTTTTAGGAATTTTTTTTAATATGTTTAAAATCCTAAAGTAAAAGTATAAATATTAGTTTCTCTTTTACATTGTTAAGGAACTGCTTCATGTAGTTGGATTTATGTAGGAATATTGGTTAAAAAATAAACATATAATCCAGAAAACTGTGTTCTCAGTCATAGTTTAATTTTTGGCACATACAGTAGACCGCCTCTGAGAACAAAGTACAAGTTGAGGCTTTGTTGCTATTCCATTCCAAAGATGTTACAAATGCATATATTTCATTAAACACTGCTGGAATCACAACTGCTCAGAAGCATTGAAATGCAAACTTGCAATATCCAAAGATGTTCTGCTTGAAAAACACACGGGTTTTATGTAGCATTATTGTTCTGTGGCATTCTCCAAAATTATGGTCTACTTCAGATTCATTATCCTTTATCACTTGTTTTTCTGTGCTCATAGCTCTTAAATTCTATTAAAATTATTTTTGAGAAATGTGTTTGATTTTCCCTTTGTCAGGTCTATAAGGTACTCTCACAGAACTCCCAGTGCTATTAAGTATCAATAATCCATTTCTTTGATGACACATACGTGTGATATTTTGACTTAGTTCTTGGTTTTGAAAAGTTCTTTTTACAAAAGTGTCTCTAGTAGCCTCACTAAATTAAAGAATAAGAGAGAAAATGGACGTGACAGAAGGAACGACTGTTTCTGATTCATTGTACTCTATATGTTCTGTTTTAAAAGGTGTTGCTAGAGGAAAAAAGGGAAGGTTGCCAATTTGCCTCCTCTTGGCTACTGCACACAGTCAGGTGGTCTCCCAGGAAAGAGTTCGGGAATAGGTTCAAATGCTCACTTCCCTGGGGAAACAGTGTGGCTTTGGACAGCAAGACCTGGCAGTGATTTTTTACTGCCAGGTCTTTTTTACTAAGGAAGAGCGATTTGTACCTGAGCTTGATCGGTGTTTGTAGTCAGCCTGACAACCTTAACTGTTAGGTACTTAGGCAGCCAAAGGCACTAGAGCTTTGCTTCCTACATGCTCAATGTAGTTGTCTTTTGGAAGCAGTCAGTGAACAGAAATTGCTTCCCAGACTACAGGGAGGAGAACTGGGCTCTAATTTTTGCCTTCTCATGGGCCATATCAGTACTTAACCAGCACTTACGTGACATACAGTGAACAATATAGGGCAT
>NW_010547320.1:5530-21435 GCF_000687285.1 Phaethon lepturus
CCAACGGAACAAGAATGTCTCCAAATGTGAATTTGCCAATGAACAAACCCACTCTTCCAACCCTTCCAAAATCTGCAAAAACAGATCATATTCTGCGTTCAGTATTCTTCTAACAAGATTCATAAAACAGTTCAGGTTGCAAGAGCCTTCCAGGGTCATCCCTCCAGCCTCCTGCTCAAAGAAAATCAAATTAGGTCAGGTTGATCAGGGACTCAAGCTGAGTCTTGAACACCTCCAAGTATGGAGACGTCATACTGGGCATCCTTCAGTATTTGATAACCCTCATGCTAAATTAATTTTTTTTACCTATATCTAATCAGAATTGCCCATGTTCCCACCTATACTTCCACTTTTCTGTATTCCCTGTAGACAACAAAGTCTTCCCCAAGCTTTTTCTTCTCCAGGCTGAACTAGCTCAGCTTTCTCAGCTTATCCGGGCATGGCCTGTGTTCCACCCACCTGACCATCTTGGAGGCCTCCTCTGGATTCACTCCAGTGTGTCAATAACTTCCTTGTAATGTGAAGTCCCAAACTGAACACAGGTTTCCAGATGTGGTCTCACAAGTGCCAGATCATTTTATTTGACCTTCTGACTAGACTTTTACTAATACACCCTTGGGTGTGGTTGGCCGCCTTTGCTGCAAGGGCACATGGCTAACTCAAGTTTATCCTGTTGTCCAGAATGACCCCCAGGTCCTTTTCAACAGAGCTGCTTCCAATACAGTCATCCCCAACCTCTACTGCATGGGATTATTTTTTCCCAGATATAAGACTTTGCATTTGCTTTTGATGAACTTGATGATGTTTGTGACAGCCATTTCTCCAGCTTCCAGCATATTCAAGTCCCTCTGAAGAGCAGTTCTCCAGTGTGTTGACCTCCCCCAAACTTGGTGTTTGTCCACAAGCTTGCTGAAAGTGCACTTCACCCCATTATGCCAGTCTGTGAAACATTAAAGAGTATTGGTTCCACTATTGGTCCTTGAGGATAGGATTCACACCACAATCTGCTTCGTGGTCTGTGAAATCCAGGACTATGACCCTGGTTTACTCCTCTGCATCTGGTGTGTTTCTGTCCGTTATCAAACTACTCTGGTTTAATGAGTTCTCTTTGAAAAGTTTTGCTCTTGCCATACTATAATAAAGATATCCATTGAACATTCTAGGTCCCAAGGATCCAGAATACCCCAAATGCGCACCCTGTTTCCTGGAAGGATATTTGAGAATGCGAAAGACTCTGTTTGTAAAAAGCTGAATGCCTGAACAGCCGAGGGAATTGTAAAATTTTTCTCAGTGTCAGTGTAGGCTGACATCCTGCAGTCTTCTGAGGATGTGTAGGCTTTAATCCTTCTGGGTAACTTTCTGGTGATTCCCAGGAACAAATCCAGTGTTATGTTCAACAGCTTCCTCCATACAAGTACCTTTGACAGTCTGCAGTAGAAATTTTCTCAGTAATTCTGGCTTCCTAACCACTTGAGAAGAAATCTTTGTTTATCTACCGGTTTTGTTTATTCTCCATTTCTCTTTTAAGGTTAGTCTGGTTTATGGTTGAAGCTAAAATGGGTGAGCTCCACATTTCATATCGTAACGCTGGCCGTAAGGGAGAGTCAGAGATGAGGATGCCTTTATACAAACTACAGTGAAAGACGCTGTCTTGCCTCAGGTAACATGATGTGTTCAGTTTGTATATGCACATATGCATGGCTTTGCATTTCAAAGAAAACCACTGAATGGTAATCAACCCTTTTATTTGCTGCTGCTTACTTCAAGAGTAAAAGTATTGTAAGTACTTGTCATGTATAGAATATATATTACAGAAGATAAAATATTTTTTCCCACTTCATTACGCTTGCTCTTTTAATTGACCTTATAATGAGGTTTTATAAAATCCTAATGGGGTCTGATTCATGTTTTGTTGATGCCAGTGAAGCTTTGTGGGGTGACTTTGGTCCACCATATGGAACTCATTCCTGAATATAGGTCTGCAGTGGGGAAGTGTAATAGCATTTCAATCACTGTCAGAAGTTAGAGTGGCTAGTCCACAGTAATTATGTTGAGGATTGGGTTAATTTTTGATCACTCTCTCATTTACTCTAAGACACATCGTTCTAATATACACACTGACACATTGAGATGGACCATTTATGAGGGGTGATGGACTCTACTGCCATTAAGTTTTAATGCATCATTAATTTTCTAGGCAGATATAAAACAGGACGATGATATTCTGTTCTTCATTCCCAAGGTTGACTTAAAAGTCAGTGACCTCTCTTGATTGAGTGGTCATTAAAATAGTCTATACTATAATCATTTTAATCTTCAGAGCATATAAATATTAGGAGTTAAAAGAAATCATGCAAATTTTGTCTGAGACTCCAGCTTATTAATTTCTACATTAAAATAATGCACAGATTTCTCTTCAAATGTGTCTTAGAGAACCTTTTGGATTCCTTTGTCTCCTTTGTACAAGGTGAAATTCTATCAAAAATGATTGCATAATGGCAAAAGCATTTCAGCACTCAATCTGCAAAGATTTAAGCATATTCGATTTTTAGATATTTAAAGTATGCCCTCAGATGGAAATTTTTGTGGAGGTGAGACAAAAACTGTTCTTGACCATATAATAGAGAGGATTATATTATGAGGTGGAATGATAATGTCCCCAGTGGTTTAAGATCCAAGGAGGTATAATATCATTGTGCAAAGCTGCTATTGCAGATTGTGTTTCCTGGCCCATTCCTTGACTGTGAGTACAGCTTCTGCTCTGGGACTGGTTGCACAGATGCTCATGGACAGAGTGTTGATCAGAAAAACCCACACAAAGAATTTATCAGATTGTATTGTCGGCATAGGGTTAACCTTCACATGGGGGATCTAATCCCTTGAACAGCGTTTCCAGGTGTTGTCCAGGGGACAATGAGAATCTCCAACTCTAACATCCCTGCCATGATATTTTCAGCTGGATCAACTTGAGACTCACAAAGCTGTTTTTCTGCTGATATGTGGGAACAGATTCTCATATCAATGTAAAATTATGTGCATAGAGTTTTGCTAGTTCTTTGGTCTGCAACAAGAACTGCATGGTGCCACCTAACTTTCCTGGTCTCCTCCCCGCTCCAGGGAGTTCATCATCATATGCTGGTATGCAAATAGTATCTCTCAGCTGATCTAAGCACAGGAGAAGCTGCTTGGGGTAATTCCCCAAAACTGCCTCAGGTCCCTCACAAAGAGCTCCCATATCTGTTATTCAGTCACTTTGTTGCAGAGCTGTTGGGGACTTGAGTCAATCACCTTCTTGTGAATCTACCAGAAACTCAGTCAATCTCTTGGCTGTAAATCAGCCCCTTGTCCCACGCCAGTCCCTTCTTCTACCTGCGCAGAGATTAGCTGCAGGGCTCCCGCATGATCCAGGGACTGAGGACTATGTGTGACCAGTATGCTTGCCGGCACAACCTTCACACCCTGCTACATCACAACAGCAATTTTACTTCAAATTAAAAACTCCGCAGGTTTTGCCACACTGTTCTGTTTTCACTAAACCATCAAGTAGGTTTGGTGTGAACACATGAAGTTTTGATAATTTCTCCAGATGGATTTTTGATTTTTGTTTTTAATTAAAATAGAAACAGCTTTTTGTTGTCATTGTTGGCTTGTTCTGTTTTGGTTGTTGTTTCTTGTTTGTTTGTTTTCTTTTTGGCAGTGTTGGAATAAAATACTGATTTTTGTCTAGTTTGGAGTCTGACTGAGAAAAATTAACATATACATATCCATGTGCTTGCTGTTGCTTCTGCTGGCACATGTCATGTAAGTGAAAATAAATATGTGCTAGTTTTCTTTTTGCAACGATGATGGAGGATCCCCCGGACACCTCCTTGGGTATGTCATTGTGTCTCTTTGATCGTCCAGCGAGTGAAAATGAAAATAATTTTCAGTGTTAAGGATGATCATTGCGGTAACCCCCAGCACAGTTAGCAAACTCGTCCAAGCAACTTTAAGACCAACAGAGAAAGACGAATGCAGGGCAATATGGTGCTACCAGGCCTGAGAATACCTCATCCGTTATGTTTTGGGAAAATTGATACATACTGGGACGGATCATTATGGCAGTGCTGTAGACTGAGAAGGGAAGCGTTCTAAAGCCTTCCTCTCCTCCATGTTGGAATTGATTTCTTCAATATTATAAATGTGCTGAAATGCCTTAGAGGAGACAGAGAGTAATATAAGTGGGCACTTTTCTTTTGAAGTGGAAGTGGTAGTTAAGTACATAGTACAAAAATGTCCTTTCAAAGAGAAGAGCAAAAGGCAGTTCAGCTTTTACAGCTGGAGGAAGCATCCAAGACTCTTTCAGTGAGAAGTAATAAAGAGGTAGATGCACAGTGCTCTTTTTTAATCTCCCTGCATATTTCATGACAATGGTATTGTTATTTCACAAAGGCTAATTTAACAGAAAAATAAGAGCTGCTGTTTTGCTCCTTACAACAGCATTTTCAGAAACTTAATAAGAGATCCTGCTTTCTTATTCTAGTCACATGTTTATCAATTTAGTTTCAGTATTTTTCCTGTTCCTGAAATGCACCGGAATAATTTTCTTCCTACAAGCAGTATTGACTGCTGTCTTCTAAAAGTTGAATATATCTGCACTACTTGTTTTGTTGTCAGTAATCCCTTTTTTCTTCAGTTTGCTATAAAATTCGAGTACGTCTCATTCTGAAATACATGGGTCCTGGGAACCAATGTTGCCCAAAGACTGCGTTGTATTTTAATAAGGGGTGTACATCATTCTAACAAGTGTCAGCCCATAGACTTGTGTTAGAATTTTCTTCCCATGCTTACATTACTAGAGTAATTTCTGAATGTACTTATTGGTAAACATGTATTTCAAGCTTTGAAATCGGCTTTCATAGAACATCAAGTTTTATAGCATTGTCAGACAGAAGAAGGTGGGAGCATTGCGGTGGAGGAATTAGAGGAGTATGAGTGGTGTAAATGGAATTTAGTATTATGCCATTCTTCTTTGCAAAACTTTCACCTTTCAAAAGTATAAAATGGCCCTGAATTACATTAGTTTTGAGATTACATGAAGGTTACAGTCCAAGCAGAGAGATTTTGCAACAGGCTCCTAAGAGTGTGGGCAGAATCCTCATTAGTTTAGGAGTACTGTATGATTTCATTGACCGCAATAGCATTAAGTTTGATCAGTGATGCCCAGCAGGAGCAACATCAGTTCGCATGGATTGCTATCGTATCTTTACCTCAGTAAAATATTTGAGGAACACACAGTGGACAAAAGTAGCTACCTGTTAATAAATATTTACATGTCAGATTACTGGCTTAAAAGCTGAAATAGAACAAATTTGGGATGTTACTCTACCTTTGGAATTTGGTATTTGGAATAGTTCTAGAATAAGGACTGCAGGTCTGATTGGACCATTTTCTGTATTTAAGTAAACATGCAGCTCGAGATGATTAATTCCTTTGACTAGGTTTGGCTATAATGTTGTTTCAATAATTATTGCATTAGGTAATGAAACGTTATCTGGATGCACATAACACTCATTCTGTATCAAACAAAACAAGATGACATTAAAATTTATATTAAATTTAGAATTAAAACCTCAAGGATTGTTAAGGAGTTCATTAATTAACACATTTATGGGTTAAACAAGTGAGTTAATGTAGATTCACTAACATAGCAGTTGTGATGGTCAAAATGAACTTGGCATGACCACTGAGACTTTCTCATTGCCCGTTCACCTGGTAGAGCTTCCATCTACAGGCTGTATAAATAGTGGTGAATGGGACTCTGAAGGTAATAACTCAATTTTGTTACTTGTAATAAATCCTAATCAACACTTGTCCCTAAAAGGAATTGAATCGTGTTAGCTCTGACTGATTTTTAAAGGCGGTAACCTCATTGTTAAATACAATATGCAATAAAGTCCTTAACACAGAAAAAAAAATATATAAAGGAAAAATGCATTTATAGGTCAGATGATAGTCATCCAAGCTGTGTACACAATGACTGCTGATTGTTGGTGTTCAGTTCTGAAGCTCAGGTAATGACTAATAGTTTACTAGTTAGGTAAACTTAGGTTTACTATCTTAAAATATGTCTAAAAAATAGAAAAAAATTTCTAACTTGTTTTGCATTAGCTGAAGGTCTGTTCCAATGAATGTGTTCCTCGTGCAAGGACAAATCTTATTGCAAATAAGAAAACAGCTTGAACAAGATGCTTACAACCTAATGTGTATTACAGAATATTTTATGATTCATGTAGCCTAAATATGAATATGAAGTGATGATTTGCTTCTTTCTTGTGCTTGACTGGAAATGTAAGGGTTTTTTTCTCTTTAATACCCTACCAATTATTTTTCAGAGTAAAGAGGTTTTCTGTGTCATTAGACTAGGCCTTCTTGCAAATACATAAATTCTACCAACTCATAATTATTAACATTTGTCTTATTGTTGAAGGATGTAAATACAGCTTTGTGGTATTTGGAGGTGGAGGATGAGGAAAGGGAGGAAGTGGTAAAAAGGAAACTATGGTACAAGTTTTTTCAAGTTCAAAAGCTGAAACTAGATTTCTAGACTTAAAGTACATGGGTGTTTCATCGCACATGATGAAACAGCACACGGCTGTTTTTTAATTTACAGTCAATTTTGATGTTACTGATTTTTCCTTGATCATGTCAGCTATTCTGTTAGGGTTATGTATAAAGTCAAAGGCATTTTGTAGTCAAACACAATAACAACTTTGGTATGATTCCTATTTCTGCCATCTCAACAGAAAGCTATCTGTACAGTCAGTTTCCAGAGGCAGAAGAGATGATGGGTTGATAAATCCTACTCTAGTGCCTGTGGCATCAGTAGCTGAACAGTTACCAATTTTGGGGTATGGTAAATTAAGTTTGTAAACCATGGTTTCACTAGCAAGTAAGTTCAAAGTAGCAAGTTCACTTTCACTAAAGAGTATCCCAATAATTGTAAGCCTTCTCAGGGAAATTACATGAATTTTTTTAATGGGAAAAAGTTGCAATTTTGCCTACAAACTTATGAAGCAATAACCGATTTGCGATACCAGACAATCATAGTCCAAGTGACGTAGCACACACACATGCTGATGTAGATAATGCGCCCCAGTTGCTAATGTGCGTGGTGCTGACTGACAGGCTTATTTATTTGAATGGATAGGGTGGGGAAAATGTTATTTATATCTCTAACAGCCCAGAACAGTAGTAAATATGCTTAACTTTAAACACGGTGGGCAAGAATAACCTGCTTCGACATTGCCTTTTGTACAAGATATTATTTACCAGGACAGTCTATAGCTCTTTTTGTTACCTTGGCCAAATACTGATATGATAATACACGTGGCTTGAACAAGACAGGAAAATAACTATTAAACAAATGTGGTTTAATATAGACTCCAGTAGGAAAAGTGTAGACTCTGTACAAGTTCAAGTGGTGAAACGTATTGGACAACTAGATTTACAAGCATTTCCAAGTTCTAACTGGGCAGAAAGCATGACCCCACCAGCAGTGCTGCATCCAGCTCTGGAGCCCTCGGCACAGGAGAGACACGGACCTGCTGGAGCGGGGCCAGAGGAGGCCCCAGCAACGCTCCGAGGGCTGGAACAGCTCTGCTGGGAGGACAGGCTGGGAGAGCTGGGGGGGGCTCAGCCTGGAGAGGAGAAGGCTCATCCCAAAGATTCTATGATTCTATGATCAATTCAGCTTACTGAAAAGAAGACTGAAATGTGACTTGATCAAGAAGTCAAATCCTTTTCAATAACAGGTATTTTTAGAGAGTTAAATTTAGCAGAGAAGGTCACAGTGAGAGCCAGAGCTGGAAGTCCAGAACAAACGGATTCAAACTGGAACTGTATCGGGGGTTGGGAGAGGAAGTACGAGCAAAGATTATTTATAAAGGAAACAATCTATCAGGAACAATTATAGAATCATAGGTATTTTTCATTACACAGTGTCTTCAGATTAAGTCTTCCAGGAACATATGGTTCAGTTGAAGACAGAATATTGGACTCAAATAATGAGTCAAAGTTAATGGCCTGGGATAGAAAATGATTTCTCTCCCCCTCCAGGTATTTCCACAGAACAATAAGGGTTACATTCATCCCATGGAAGAGGTTGAAACTGGTTTCACTCTTTCATATATTCTGAAGTGGAAGTAACTGCTCTTCCAGGAAATCTACAGAAGAGACTGAAATTACAAATAAATCTCAGGGGAAAGAAATGTCATTTTCTACCAAAATATACATGAAGAAATAATTTTGCTAGAAAACATTTGGAAACATTTTACCCTTGCATTTTTCCCTCCTCCCCTCTATAAAACATAGTACAACTATCTAAAAGATAGCTTCTTTCTGTTTTACTGATCTGGAAGAAACATTTAGGGTAGGTTTTGGGCCTTTTCAGTTTTGTTGTTGTTGTTTTGCATTCCAGGAAACTAAACCAGACCTGAATTAATGTACTGAGTTCATTGTCTTCATGCAGTCAACAACTTTGAAATATGCAATTTATTGTGCCCACCACATTCTCCTTACAGACACCATCTGGATGATAATTTAGAAAGCAACTACCAAAACAATTTTTAATCAAGGCCAAAAAAAAAAAAAAATCCTTTTAAAGCCTATGTTGTACTTCCTGACAGTTCTTAAAATAGTTACCTGCCACTGTATTGTTTGCTCTCCATTAGCATCCCTTTTGAAAGACAAGGATCAAGCAGTGCTTCTAACATAACAGCTCATTTTACAGGACACTGCAATGAGGGGTTCACCCTCTAAGGGTGAATGAAATGGCCCACCTATAAAGGATGGATTTCCTTCACAAGCTGCACTTACAGACTGTCATAAGTCCCTCTGAAGAAAAGGCTTGAGAATTATGGGTCTTTTGCACAAATCCTTACATGAGAATTTTGACATTCACATCCTCTTCTTCACTACTGCTCATCAGTATTGTTTTATGTAACAGGGTAAGTACAAGATCATGATAATATCCATAGCAGTTCTATATCCTGAAGTCATTACATCTGACACTAGACCTCTTGGTTGCTGGTTAATATGATGATTAAGAAAAAATAGGATAATAGCTTTACAGCGAATATTCTTTGGCAAAAAAATGAAATGTAATGTCTGGAAAAGTGACTAAGAATTAAACCAGCAAGTCCTTCCCTGTTGTGCCACTGAAGCATGAAATGTTGTTGCACCTACCCATGTTATTCATTACCTTTTTCTGGTAAAAATGTAAGTAATCTGGAACTGTCCATCTTTGCATAGTCCCTGTTATGGTTGAGCTCCAAATGTTGGCTGTACTTATGGCATTATAATAGAATAGAATAAACATTACCTTATATTATAGTAATAATATAACATAACATAACATAACATAACATAACATAACATAACATAACATAACATAACATAATAAAAAATCTCTTTCTGGCATGAAGAGAAAAAGGTACGTTTCTCTCAACAATCTTAGATAATAATCTGTCAACAACATTATAATGTCTATCATCTCAGGAAAGATTTCTGCCTTTACTAATAAAAAGCCTGAGGCTTTGTACAGACTGCAGAGTGCAGGGGTTCGAGACTTTTCTGGTTTTGTCTTAGGCTGAGCAGCTTTTAGCTTTGTTAGGTTTAAAAACAGTTGTTTAGCAATCAGATAACTCTTGCCTCATTTTATTTTAGTTTCACTTTAGTTTATAGAGATAAAAAGTAATTTGTCCGTGTGTATTGAATTGTCAGTGCCATCCAGAATAAAATGTTGTGTGGAAGATTTTAGATGCAGGGTGATCTCAGGAGTCTCACACTGTTAATGTCAGTCACGATGGTCAATCAGTGGTCATTACAGGGACAATACCTCATGTCATTCAGGTCAAACCAGTTTCAGAGATAGCAGAAAGGAACAGCTGGATAACAGCGGAGAAATGACGAGAAGGAGCATGCTGGTAGACTGTGCTAGGGAAATGTGTGCAAATGAACCAAGTGGATCCCATGAATGAAGAAGAATGTCAACATCATCCTCCTCCTGGCAAAGAGGAGGAAGATACGATGAACATCCTTCTCCTCACAGCCAAAAAAGCTCCCCACACCACCTGAGCAGAAACCACCATCAGCCTCGGGACCCAGAGGGCCCCTGCAGGGTTATAATGTCCAAGAATGCGGGTCTAGGAGGTTGTTGTTTTGTGTAGCACTTTAAATGGTATTATTGAGGTATTCCTGTATTAATTTGGACTGTAAATCTTAGTACTATTGATAAGCTGAAGATAAATGTTAACCATTAAGCTGAGTAGCTGTATTGTGTGAATTTAGCAAGATTCTGTAAACTTGCATGCCTTACTAATCACCGATCTCTGGACCGGGAACCAAAAAGGGGACTTCAGGGACTCATAAACGGAATGTCTTGCCACAAGGAAGATAACAAGAATAGAAGACTGCCACCAGCATGAAGTCAACGAAATTTTGCAGTAATTTCGACCACAATCACCGACTCAGTTGAGGAGCTATGCAAATTACCCCCCACACTTTCTAGGAGCGTGCACGTTGATTTCAATAAGTGTAACCAATAGCAAGTGCCATGGTAATCACTAATCAATGAATGTAAACTTGGATGGGTTTTTATTGTTTTGCTAATCGCGTAGCAGTATAAATATGCTGTATTTTTTGTACCAGGCTAAGCTGTGTGAATATTGGCTTTGCATATTTGGTAAAGATCCCACTTTTTGGGACAACACTATTGCAACTGGACTAACAACTACCATGTGTTATAATTTGAATAGAGCATTGTGATTTTAATTACACTACTAGTATATTCTTGACTTTCCAGACCATGCTGTCTTTAACTCACAAGAAAATTTTGAGTGCAACAAACTTCTTAAAATTCAAATATCCACATGAGGAACTTTCCACTTACATACTGTAACAAGGTTCAGAGAGGCATACTTATGACTCTATGGCGATTCAATGATGGGATTGTTGTGTGTTAGTATTGGTTAGTTTAATCAGATTCAGCTTTTACTGGGTTATATTTGTTTATATGATTTTATGCTGCATCCATTTAATACAGATTCCTTTTGTCTGGTTGGGTTTTTAAAATCACTGTATTTAAGAAAGTTCAAATATGGTTTGTAAATGTGTGTCACTGGTGAGCTGCTACACAGTAATTAAATCTGAATGACTAAAACTAGTGACTTTAGAAATAATCCATTTGTAATTTTTAAATCCCCTGCAATAAGCAAAGTATTTAATTTTCTTCCCCCCTCTAACCTCATTGCCAATGGAAATCCACATTAAAGTGAGAGTAAGAAGAATATTGACCTTTTCTCTTCAGGTAATACCAACTAATTATGACACATTCTGACCACTTAATCGATGTATTGTAGGATAATTGGTCTCCGCAAGGATCAGGATGTATTTTGCTGCAGGTGGAATTATTTAATAACTACAAATTACTTAATTTGTGACAATTTAAGTTCTTGATGTGTCTGAGCTGAAATACAGCCCCTAGACCATGGACAAAGAGGTCAGAGGGGTCTCAGAAGAGGCTGGACGTGGCAACTGCAGCCCACTGGAGCACTCAGGGCCATGACATATATTTAAGCCATCTGTCAAAAAATATGCTGAGTAATTCCGAGTGCAGGCAAGTGGAAACTTTAATTAGCTGGTCTTTAAAGATGTATCTTATTTCCTGCAGAATACCTTCTAATCCTTAAACTGTTTTGACATTTTTATTATGGGAAGTGCATTTCTTTTGCTGGCATGGAAATCTGGATTTCATTTAAAATGATCATTTATATTTGCTCATTGTTCCTTTTGCTGAATTTAATTAGAGTGTTGCCAGGACTGGCTAAAGGCTGTTTTTAGGAGGGAATTTGTAAGACAAGCTGTAGTGTACTGGAGAAGCTATAACCTTGGGCTTTTCAAAATTAAATGAAAGTGAAGGGTAAAAATTAAAAGTATGTTGTGAAAGTAATGATCTCACTTCATGCACAAAAATTCATAAACTAAAATATTATGCAAGTCTGGTTAAAAGTTATAACAGAGTAGTGTAGTTTTATTACTTCTACTCCATCATTCTGTCCTTCAGCTATTCCAGTAATGTAACCGAGCATTTTGTCTCTGCAGAGAGGTTTCAATTAGAAAGCTACTAAACAAACAAAATGTGTAATGGTAAAACTTATTTTTGTAGAAAAACTATTGCTAAGAATCCTTTCAAACTCACACTTGGTTGAGCTGTTAGTCTCTCCTCTATATTAGAGGACAAAGCAATACCATTGCAGGTTAAATACTGATTTTTACAGGCAATCTCCACCTTTATCAGCTGAACAGATTTTATTTGGGGTTTTATTTTTCCTCTGTAAAATTATCTGAATAAATAAGTTTGCCATTCTCCTGAAATGACTGACTAAATGGATCAGGTGAATTTGATCTTGAAATTTCAAGCTGACTGTCCTACATTCACTTGCTAAAATTTTATTCTCACCAATATACATAAATGGTAAATTCCCCTTATTTTCTCAATACCACAAGAATTCAAAATTATGTAGGCCCTTTTCCACAACTGGAATGCTGTGGTGTGGACAACCTAGTGCTTGGGGAGAAAAAGCATCCCTTGGCACAGCGTACAGCTCACCAGAACATTTTAACTTGCAGAAGGAACCATCTTACTATTGCTAAGAAGATGTGAGAATTGGAAGAGGCCTGTAGGTCATACAGGAATGAGCTTATGGTGATGACCCATACAATGGCACATCGTATGAAAAGAGAGGATCGAAACGTGTATTCCTGTATAAATCCCTTTCTGTACACTGCAGTGGACTTGACTTGCGCAGCCATGTACCAGTTTATGATTCTTAACCCCTGTGTCGTGCCTCCCACCGGGTGGCTATCATTAAAGGAAAAAAGGTACTTGACCCTCTGCATTCAGTGACTTACGTGTGTGGCCAAAAGGAAAAATACTGAAATCTGCCACGAGTTATGAGGCAGAGAGTGTGAAGTGGGGGCCTGCTTCTTGGACAGCTATATACTAATTCATACGTTGCAGCTTCCAAATGTAATTGGTGACTTTCCCAGAGCTCTTTTGGATGGTACCGTGAAAATCACTGGCAGACACCACCTTCAGGTATTTGTATTTCACAACACAACAAAATACACACCACCTAAAGAGAGCGGGAGTCAATATCAAGTCTATACAGGAGCGTGAACGGGCTGTCATGGCAAAATCAGATGGGGAGCTCCCAGAGCTCTTAGCTCTGATCCCCAGAGATGCTCTTTTCAGTGGCAGGATAAATGCCTGTGACTTTGGTAGTTACTATCCCTTCATCAAAGAGGAAAAACTACCTTCTTGGACATTTCAAAGTTTTTTTTTGAGAATTTTGAACACCTGGCAGTCTATTTAGGGATGGTCAAAGTCAAAATGGACACATGTCAAGGGCATGTTTTACCCAAGCTTCTTGTTAGGATGAAGGGCAAGCTCATGTTTCCTTTCTGCTGCCCTTGTGATGAAACCTGCCAGGCCCTCTGCACCCGCAGTGACAGAAGAGTCCTTGGGGACACTTGGTGTTCGCTGCAGTTGAACTGGAGAAAGGGTACTGGGTCTGTGATACCTCTGGGGCCTGACATTTTGAACAGAGGGCCTTTTCTCAGATTATATAAAAATATACCACTACCAGAAGCAAAAAACTTCAAGCTACCCAGCACAGAAGCTGACAAAAAAGTCAAATACAAAAGAAATTACTGATTCTGCCTTATGGCCAGAGCCTGCAAAGGGGAAAAAAAACCCAAACAAAACACCTCAGAATGCCAAATTGCCAGACGGGTTTTAAACTGTCCATGGAGTAAATTTGGTCAGTGGTCCAGTCTTTCAACACCGCCACTGTAAAATGCCCTCTCACAATTTCAGCTAATATGAAAGTTTAATCCATGAACAACTATTTGCAACGCTGATGACATCTCTGCTTTGTTCTGTACACCATCACCTGGGTTAGTGCCCCCCTTCTGAGCCAAGGCACTAACAGACTTCAAGCACCATCATATAATTTTCTACTGGGTCTACTGGGTCTCTCGGAGCAAGAACAGAGAAAAGCCTGTTTTAGCAAAACCTTGATCCGTGTGAGGCATTGTATTACAAGTTTTTATATGGGTCATAAAGAATTGTTACTCTATATGTTATTCCACATTTTTATTAGGCAAAATATTTTGAACTATATAGACTGTTATTGCAAAAATATGTAATTCTGTTTCTGTAAATGAGTTTACAGAAGAAAGTGTATAATACAGATCTTTTAGGAAAGTCTTCAGGCTAAAAATGGAATTCTGATACCATTTGTGTTTCCTCAGTGTATCTGAGATCTCTTCAGAGGTTGGCAGATGTAGAAGTGGACCAATGGAAACTCTTGTCCTTACAAAGTGGCAGTCACAGACAAGATATTAACGTGTCCACATCACCTAAAACAGCTGAGTTACCTGTGTTAGGTGAAACTCACCATTTGCTTCTTTGGAAATGCAATTGTAAAAATAGGAGAGAAGTAAGTGTCAGTTATTATTAGCACAGTAAGAAAGTGAATTAATGGAAAATATTTTAAAGGTTTCTGGGAAGACTTTAAATTGGATGAGCTTTCTGTCATTTTTAAACACAATGGATGTAGAATTGGCATAAGAAGGTGTATATATAAGAGCAGTAAAAATTAAGTTCTAGATATTTTTTCAATTGCTGTAAGCACAGATAACCTTTATTATTTTAATACTTTTTAACATTTAGTGGGAAAGCTACAAGGTGCTTGGTCTAGTATATGTTATTCACATCTCCAATAACTCAGCAAAGCACAAGGCATCTGAAGTTAGAGCTGATTGCATTTGTTTTCTATTGCAATGTCCCTGTTTTGGCTAGGATAGGGTTAGTTTTCTTCCCTGTAGCTGGTGTAGTGCTGTGTTTTGGATTTAGTATGAGAATAATGTTGATAACACACTGATGTTTTAGTTGTTGCTAAGTAGTGCTTATACTAAGCCAAGGACTTTCCAGCTTCCCATGCTCTGCCAGTGATGTGCAAAAGAAGCTGGGAGGGAGCATAGCCAGGACAGCTGACCCAAACTGTTAAAAAGGGTCTTCTATACCATATAACATGGTCAGTATATAAACTGTGGGAGTTGGCTGAGGGGCAGTGACCATGGCTTGGGAGCTGTCTGGGCATCGGTCACTGGGTGGTGAGCAATTGTATTTTGCATCACTTGTTTTGTATATTCTTTAATCATTACTGTGATCTCCTTCTATGAGAAGGTGACCTGCTTAGTGGATGAGGGAAAGGCTGCGGATGTTGTCTACCTGGACTTTAGTAAAGCCTTTGACACTGTCCCCCACAGCATTCTCCTGGAGAAACCAGCTGCTCATGGCTTGGACAAGTGTGCACTTCGCTGGGTAAAAAGCTGGCTGCACAGCTGAGCCCAGAGACTTGTGGTGAAGGGAGTTCAATCCAGCTGGTGGCCAGTCAGAAGCAGTGTTCCCCAGGGCTCACTTTTGGGGCTGGTCTTGACTAATATCTTTATCAATGGTCTGGATGAGCGGATCTAATGTTCCCTCAGTAAGTTTGCAGATGACACCAAGCTGGGTGGGAGGGTTGATCTGCTCGAGGACAGAAAGGTTCTGCAGGGGGATCTGGACAGGCTGGATTGATGGGCCAAGGTCAACTGTATGAGGTTCAAGAAGGCTCAGTGCTGGGTCCTGCAACCATGCAACCACACAACCCCTTACAACACTCCAGGCTTGGAGAAAAGTGACTGGAGAGCTGCCTGGTGGAAAAGGACCTGGGGGTTCTGGTTGACAGCCGGCTGAACATGAGCCAGCAGTGTGCCCAGGTGGCCAAGAAGACCAACAGCATCCTGGCCTGTATCAG
>NW_010547320.1:21551-34732 GCF_000687285.1 Phaethon lepturus
TCCAGAGAAGGGCAACGAAGCTGGTGAGGGGTCTGGAGCACAAGTCTGATGAGGAGCAGCTGAGGGAACTGGGGTTGTTCAGTCTGGAGAAGAGGAGGCTGAGGGGAGACCTTACCACTCTCTACAACTACCCGAGAGGGGGTTGTGTCGAGGTGGGTCTTTTCTTCTAAGTAACAAATGATAGGAGAAGAGGAAATAGACACAAGTTCCTCCAGAGGAGGTTTAGATTGCATATCAGGAAAAAATTTCTTCACCAAAAGGGTCATCAAACATTGGAACAGGCTGCCCAGGGAAGTGGTGGAGTCACCATCCCTGGAGGTATTTAAAAGATATGTGGATGTGGTGCTTAGGGACATGGTTTAGTGGTGAGCTTGGCAGTGACTGGGTTAATGGTTGGACTTGATGATATTAATGGTCTTTTGCAACCAAAATGATTCTATGATTCATCATTATTATTATTATTATTATTTTTATTTTCCTTTTCTGTCCTATTGAAATGTCTTTATCTCAACCCACAAATTTTACTTTTTTTTTCACTATTTCTCTCTCCCATCCTGCTGCGGTAGGAGGGAGGGAGTGAGTGAGCATCTGTGTGGTGCTTAGTTGCTGTCTGGGGTTAAACCATGACATGTAATAACATTTAAATAGGACAATGTAAAGTTCCTGGAACCAAAACTTCTTCCAGAAGCATGCTTTGTTAAATGGTTTCTGAGACAGCGTCAGAGTTTTGACTTGTTTTCCTGACAGATTTCTTGTGAGCCTGTAGCATGAAAACAGCTCTGCCATAAACCTTCCTCATGGACACCAAAAGTTGGTCATCTGTTCTCCACTTCATAGCAGCTTTTGGAGACAGAGGGCTGGGAAGTTGTCTTTCAAATAAATGCAGCGTTTTTTTTAGGAAGGTTGCATGGATGAATGACTGAAAGTCCTCATCATGAAGAAGTTTTCTGAGTGGAGTCTGTTCATGTTACTTATGATGCTGAACTGTTAACAATAGTGGTGAAAATGAACTACTCCATTATCCTATGAACCTTCCTGCCTATGTTCTGTGATGCATACCTGTTGGAGAATAACTGAACTATGGGACAAAATTAAATTCCTTATCTTTTATCTGCTGTAGTTGTTTGTTCTATGTTCCTAACCCAAACCTGGACACTGACTGTGGTGTAAAAAACATTTTAGAATTATAATGAAATTTGAATACTTTTTTATTGCGTCATTCTAGTTCAAAAACATGCCCTTATCATCCCTCGATCGTTTCAACCACTGTGAAAATATTAAAACATGCATGTAGATTAATGTCAATAAAATTTGATTTTTTTCTGAAGCTATTTCCCTTCATTGTTTGAGAAAGTCTAAAGAAAATCAGCATGAGTATCCTGCGTGAATGACATATGATGTAATGAACTTATTCTAGCATGGATAGAAATTGAGCTGGTTTTATGTAAAGAAAAATGTTTAGAAGTAACTGCCATCCCCAGTCCACTGAAAAAAACCCCATGTATTTCAATACATACACCATAAAAATACATATGTATATAGTTAATACATATTCCCGTATTAATTTTATTGGAAATACAGATTCTATTTTTTAAATTCTGAGAAAGTTCAAAACTTTTACCTGTGTTACCAACATCTTCTGATGCTAAGACTACTTTTAATAAAATTTAAAGACTGAATTAGAAGAACATGTAGGTTTATGTACATACACTACATATATGATATTGTGAAAGGTAATTATAAGGAAGGAAAATGGAAATACTAAGCAGAAAATTCACTCTGTAGGATGAAATGTATACACTAGAAGTAGAATAAATATTTCAAAACTAATATTGACAGTACTGAAATACAGGTAAGTTCAGAGGTCAGAGAAAATGAGTTGTTTATTCCACACTGCCATTCTTAAAAGATCATGAAGAAGCTCAAAGCAAAATCTGATGTCTTTTTTTTTTTCTACTACTACTTTTATCAGGCAATTCTTTACTGAATGCTGTAGCAGCAGTCTACTCATCTAAACAACATTTATTTCCATTATGATTGCTCAAGTGACTTATCAACCCGGTATTTCTAATAATTACTTATTAGAGATGTCTTTTGTGCCTGAGACAGTTGTAGTCACTGCAGTTCAAAGTAGTAGGGCGTGATCTCTTGCAAAAGCAAATAAAAGAAACATCTATTCTAGGGCAGAATTTGACCTTTTGACTTCATGTAATACAAACAAAATTAAGTGAGGAGAATGGAGTCCAGATGCAAGTTTCCAGGCACATATTAAAGAATGGTAAATAAAAATAAATCAAAGAGGCAGAGAGGATGAAGAGGAAGAAAAAATGATGGAGTTTCAAACCAGTAACAAGTGGCATAATCCAGTGCTATTTTCTCAGTCTTATTACCGTATTTTATGATGAAAGGGAATTAATTTGCCGTTCATTTTATCTCTTAAAAATTGTCATAGAAAATGTAGGGGAATATTAATACTCATCATATTCTATAAATAGCAGATACCATCTACCTTAGTGACCTTTCCAATGTTCTTAATTTCTACTGGTTAACCATAACATATGTCTACTAATTATAACATTACTAACCCATGAAAAAGGGAGAGAAACTCTTCTAATTGAATTTTAAAGTGTCAGAAGACTGTGGAAGCTGAAAAGGAAACACCCTGGTCTCAGTTTAGCTTTATTCTATATTTGTTGTAGAAACAGCTTTAGATTATTAGTCTTGCCCTCTGCTTTGTTTCAGTAAACCATATACAGCACCATTCAATTAATTTTTTTCCACTCTTGAATTTAACTTTGTATGTTCTCTATTAACAAGCATAAATACAAGTCATCTTTTGTGTCACCTTTGCTTCTGAAGGTTAATACCAAGCATAAAAGATAATTGCTGTGTTTTGGTGGTGTAAGTTCGTAAGCATTGCTGACGTTCCTGAGACTTGTTTTGTGTACACCAAAGCTTACAAAGCTTTATGCATTTGCCTGAAGTCCTCACAGACAAGCAATCGTTACTAATAGATCATCATTGCAATCTAGGATGAGTTTTTAACAGGTCCTCATACATTTCCAAGGTCTCTCTTAATACAATAGTTCCTTGTAAATCGAGAGCTGGGCTTCAGCAGAGGGGAAGGCAGCGATCATTTTAACCCTCTGTAAATCAGCAAAAATTATTTTTGTAAAGCCTTTAATCCTCTCCAGCCATTTAACATTTAAAACTTCCTTAAATGTCCCAAGGCGTTAACCACACTTTCTCAACACTTACTAACCCAGAAACAGAATTTTTGTCTCTGCATTACTGTGAGTTGTTTTTATTTCCTTAACAATGACCTGGCTTGTGGTGGTATGAATTTATGAATTTATATAGGTTTCACAGAGATTAAAATTTTTTTATAAACTGTATTTAAATGGACATTGGATTAGGAATCAGGTGTTCCTGACCGCTGTATGATGATCCATGAAGGGGTAAAAATGGGCTGAGAGAAGGGTCTTGAGATGAACTCTGTATCTCTCTCAAGACACAGTTATTTATTTCATCCTTAGCACGTAACAGAATTGAACTGCAATACTCCGACTCCGTCCATCTTCAACTGTAGCTGAATTCTGTTACAGATTTTATTATGTTGTAGTATGTTGGACCATAAGAGATGAGGAAAAAATAAAAATAACTGCATGCTCTAAGATCTTTTTGTTGTAATAATGGTTTGCACTTGAAAAAAAAGATATCAGTATTGCGTTATCTTCTTCAGTCCCACAATTTATTTCTTTTACCTTCCTCATCCTTATTGGCTTCATCCCGTTCTCTGTATTATTTCTATTGCCTCCTCATTCTCTTGTTCCTTTGGAGATGCCTTTTCTTCATAGCCACCCCAGAAAGCTCCATTTCAGCATTCATGCTGCCACAGTTGATCTAATACAGGTTAGGTCAAACAGGCAAAAGGGTTATTGGAGGGCCTGCTCAATTCTGGAAAGTTTCTGAAACAGATGTCTGCCTGGTTTTTGTGTGCATGTTTTTCCACATTTTCCATTAAATTCATGGATTTCTTTTCATCATTTCCAAGTCTGATTAGTGAGAAGTCTTTTTCAGCATTAACCACTTTTATTCCTGAGACAGCATAATCATTTGCTGAAGGTTTTTCTTCTCTTGGAGAAAATAATAATCAAAAATGTAGGCAGAACAGTAAATTTCAGGCTGCCTTGAATGACATTTTAATGTAATAAATTCTTGGTATGCCACCTGTTATCCTTATTGTTTGCTTCTTCTGTCAAAAAAACCCCAAACAACCAAGTTTGATGTAGTTAGACAAGCAATCAAAGATAAAGTTTCATAAAGAAACAGTATGAAGAATTGCAGGCAGATTTGTCACACATTAAATAGCTACCGAAAATGTCAAACTAGCTAGCATGGAATCCAGGATTTGAATATGGGTTCCTGAGTAAGTTCCTGAGTTGAAAGAAAGAACTAGGATAGCACTTATCAACTTCAGAAAAACATTTTTGAGAAGCATTTTTTAAAAACTCTGTCTTTAAATATTTATTGCAAATATGAATACTTTCTCATTAATCTCATAACATTTTCCTTTTGTCATGTTTTCTTTTCAACTCCAAAGCAGAAAGCTAACAGGAACATTTCTTCTAGTGTTGCTTTGTATAAGAAATTCCTAAAATGCTTATGAGAAGAGTATATTTATTTCAAGTAGACTCTCAAATTTTAAATATTTGAGTAATTTAAAAAGAACACATAAGTAGGACCCTAGTTCTACATGTACTTTGACCTGCACATGTGGAATTCTGCGGTTTGTGCCTATCATTAACACCTTGCAGAAACACCATTATTAGATGTGGGCAAGTCTTTTCTATGCTTTCTCTGACACAAAATCAATAGGCAGAATAAAAACAACATGGAGAAAATGTTGGGATCGTTCACTCTGTTAACAGTTCTCCTCAAAACAACTTCAGGAATCAGATTGATTGATGACCCCTGAATCATTCTTAAAATTACCTCACTTATCCTTTGATTTGTGTCAGGTGAGCTGCATTAAATAGGCAAAACTGCATGAGATCAGACAAAAAAGTCTACTAAAGACATGAATAAATTTCTGAGAATTAATAGTCACATTTATTTATTGCTGTAATGATATACTATGACATTTCTTTTGTGATAAGAATGTTTTTGAATGTTACAGATATATTTGAAGCTAAAAATGGAAAGAAAACTTAAACTTCTTCAAAGTTCCAGTAATGTTATTCATTATATTAATTTTTAATGTATTAATAGCTTTGACCTCAGGAAAATACATATGCATATAAAGTTATCCATTCGCTTAAATATTGATACACTAAAACTGTCCTGTTCAATGGGCATTCATAAGGTCAGTGTACTTCATGTACAAAATGTTTAGCTTCAACTGACTTCTCGCAAAATACTCCTGGGTGTCGGTTGGTGTCAATTTGTGTTGTAAGGTGGGAAACTCATACTCTGGGCACATGATTAAAACTTCAACGTGTGCAACCTTTAAGTCACTCTGATGAATGTGCATTAGGAGACATGGTAGAGCTGTAAAACTGCAAGGGTTTACTTATATTCTGCAAGTACAACCTTGACACTGTAAACTCAACCTTGAGCTTGAACCTTAGGTTTTACATAGAGAAGATGTACACAAAACCAGCACGCAGATGTGCTGACATACGCTCGTGCGGTCCCAAAATGCTTGGGTTTTCCTTACCCATAGCTGTGCCACGCTCCCAGCCCGCTCCCTGCCAGGCACATCGCTGCGCTGTCCCTCGGTGTGATCCCTGCTCCTCTGGGTTGTTCCATTCAGTTAAGACTAACTCAGATGCCCTTGGTGTTTTCCAAACAAATCCTCCGCGACCTTTCTCCAATTTAGTCTAAGTAGTGGGGTTGTTTTATACCATGCAATCATGTTGTTCTGCTGGGGGGGGGTGTGTGCAAACTTCTCCCTGAAGATACAGACTTTGAAAGTTTGATTTTTCACAAAGAATAAGAATTTCTGTTTGTTCACATTTAACTCATTAGTGTTCATTTTGTTTTGGGAGGAATTATGATTTGTGTGATCTTACATAGTGTGACCAATGTGATTACTGAGAGGCTTCAGTATTGGTTCATTCCTTTTCACCCCTTAGACTCAGTGCCTTCATCTGTGCAGCTTGAACTTTTTCTCGCATGTTCCCTTTACTTTTTTTTGTCCATAGGAGTGAACAATTCACAACAATTTTCTTCTTCATAATTGGGATAATCCTGAAAATGCAATCTGAAGATTTTTGTGTCTAATTTCTACTTTCCATTTTCCTTACAGATATAGCAATTTTTCAAAGACTTTCTTTGCAGTGTTTTTTAACTCCCTAACTGATATATATAAATATGCATTTATTCAGTTGCAACAGAGAAGTCATATTTTTAATGTCCCAAGCTAGAGAGGGACTTGTACACAGTGAAGCAGAAATATTATATATTAATGCCAGATTTCTAGATTTTTCTTCATTCTGTCAACATGCCTTGTCAGAGCCTTGTTGTTGGAAAACAGAAATCTGAAATCTATTGTCATGTCCAGACTTGAAACGCTTGAAGACTTCTGACATACTGTGTATCGAAAATTATGTTGAAGCATTGTACTCTGTAAGTGATTTTCATCAGTCTAAAAGCTGTGGAACAAACAACAAAGAACTTTGATAAGACTTGCAAAAAAACTGAGTCTGTTCATTTAGATTCATATATTTTATTTTTTATTCATTTAGGACTGAAGTTTATATCTGCTAAAAACATTGGAAAACAGAAGATTAGGTATGAGAACCTTTAAAAAAAGTAATATATCCATATCCAATACAGATTTGCAGACATGGAAAATCATATTATCTCAAGATGTACAAAGAAAGGAAAATTAAAGCAACATCATTAGTTCCTTGGCACTGTAGGTGATTCCTTGCTAAATGTTATGCACTTCTCTATTATTTAATGACAAGTAAAAAGAAACAACTAGAGCTTTGTCTTCTGTGGAATTTGGTGTATGGATCCACTTAGTTTGTAAACTGTAGCCTTGCTGTTATTTTATTATTTTATTTTATTTTCACTTTCTTTAAAATATCCTGAGCAGGAGTCATTAATCTTGGTTGACATCTATGTCAGGGCATTACCATAGAATCACAGAATCATAGAATCTTTGGGTTGGAAGGGATCTTCAAATGTCATCTAGTCCAACCTCCTGCAGTGAGCAGGGACATCTTCAATCAGAGCAGGTTGCTCAGAGCCCCATCTAATCTGACCTTGAATGCCTCCAGGGACAGGGCATCTCCCACCTCTCTGGGAAACCAGGGACAGTGTTTCCCCACCCTCATTGCAAACAATGTCTTCCTTATATCTAGTCTGAATCTGCCCTCTTTTAGTTCAAAACCATCACACCTTGTCCTGTCACTACAGGCCCTGCTAAAAAGTCTGTCCCCATCTTTCTTAGAAGCTCCCTTTAAGTCCTGCAAAAGGACTGCAGGAAGGTCTCCCCGGAGCCTTCCCTGCTCCAGGCTGAGCCCCCCCAGCTCTCCCAGCCTGTCCTCCCAGCAGAGCTGTTCCAGCCCTCGGAGCATTGCTGGGGCCTCCTCTGGCCCCGCTCCAGCAGGTCCATCCGTGTCTCTCCTGTGCCAAGTGCTCCAGCACTGCAGGGGGGTCTCCCCAGAGCGGGGCAGAGGGGCAGAATCCTCTTCCTTGCCCTGTTGGCCACGTGGCTTTGGGGGCAGCCCAGAGCACGGTTGGCCTTCTGGGCTGCGAGAACACATTGCTGGCTCATGTCCAGCTTTTCACACACCAGGACCCCAAAGTCCTTCTGGGCAGGGCTGCTCTCCATCCCTTCATCCCCCAGCCTGTGCTGATACTAGGGCTTGCCCTGACCCAGGGGCAGGACCCTGCAGTTGTCCTTGCTGAACCTCATGAGGTTGACATAGCCCCATTCTTTGAGCTTGTCCAGGTCCCTCTGGATGGCATCCTGTCCCTCAGGCATGTCAACTGCACCACTCAGCTTGATGTCATCTGCACACTTGCTGAGGGTGCCCACGATTCCACTGTCTATGTGACTGATGAAGATATTAAAGAGTGCTGGTCCCAATACAGACCCCTGAGGGACACCGCTCATCACTGATCTCCATCTGGACATGGAACTGTTGACCACTACCCTCTGGGTGTGACCATCCAACTAATTCCTCATCCACTCAACAGGCCACCCACCAAATCCATATCTCTCCGATTTAGAGAGAAGGATGTTGTGGGGGACCATGTCAAAGCCTGACAGAAGTCCAGACAGATGACATCCATAGCTCTTTTCTTGTCCACTGATGTGGTCACTCCATCACAGAAGGCTATTAGGTTGGCCAGGCAGGACTTGCCCTTGGTGAAGCCATGCTGGCTGTCTCGAATCACCTCCCTGCCCTCCATGTGCCTTAGCACAGCTCTAGGAGGATCTGTTCCATGATCTTCTCAGGCACAGAGGCGAGGCTGACGGGTCGGCAGTTCCCAGGGTCCTCCTTGCTACCTTTTGTAAAAACAGGTGCAATTTTTTCTCTTTTTCCAGTCTCCAGGGACATTACCTGACTGCCAGGACTTTTCCAATATCATGGAGAGTGGCTTGGCAACTACGACGGCCAATTCCCTCTCGACTCTGGGATGCATCTCATCAGGTCCCATGGACTTAGGATCGTAGAATCATAAAATCATTACGATTGCAAAAGACCATTAAGATTTTTTTCTTTCTTAACGAAAGTGTCTATTTGGACCTGTTCCATGTTTCCTTTCATGACAGTGATAGGCTTTATTCTTAATTAGGATATCAGTGTCTCATTTTTTTTTCATGTGTGTCCTCTATGACTATGTACTTCATAGTCTCGATGCCAGTAGGAATTTCTCTTTGTTTTCAGTGTCCACGCCCTGCTGGAGGCAGTTGATTACTTCCATATGTAAGCATCACTGTTTGTAAAACAAACGGTGACCTACTGCTGTATGTCTGGCGGGCACTGGCATATACTTCTCAGAGGCATTCTGTCAAACAAATGACTTCAGGATTGTGTTGAGGAAAATGTACACATTACCATGTAGCTACCTGGATCTCTGTCTATACATTCACCAAATGCTGACCGTACATTGACCAGCTAGATTTACCCCTTGACATAGAGTCTTTAGTTAGCACAGATTGCTTAGAGTGACCCGCGGAATATCCATATAGATCCACTTGAGAGAAAGGTTACTTTTAAAGACAAGAAAAATTACGGTAAACAGTAGGTACTGTTTTTCTGTCACTCATTTCTCTCTTTTACTTCATTTTCTTTTTTTCCCCCCCAGGAATCTGTAGTGTATTTCAGAAGTAACTGAAAACAGTTGGAAATCCTGTAATAAGAGCATTGCATAATGCTCTGCCTGAAATGAAGAAAAGAATCAAAAATGTATCATCTCTGGTTAGTATGAGAAAAAACTTTCAATTTTTAAGTGACTAGGCACAAATAAACCTACTCCTGATTAGTGATTTCCATGCACATTTTTTGAAAAAAAGTGATTACTAATGAGCAACTTTCTACTGACTCCTAATAAGATGGCAAATTGCCAAAATCTTATGAAATTCACAGTATTTCCTCTTTCTCCTAGATATTTGACTGAAAGAGCCACCTGGCCTGTAATATTTATGAACATTTTTTTAAATGTATTGTTTGATAACTGTTATTCCCCAAATTCCATATATTATCTAATGAAATATTCTTCTGATTAAGAGCAGAAAGTTAAATAATAAACACATTTCTATGCACAACCTCTCTGTGGAATTTTCTTCTTTTACATGACGATGATTGAAAGACTATTTTATATAGATATAAAATATACAGTTACATGCTATTTTAACACCTTAACGTCTTGATAAAATGATATCAGAGATGCCTAAAATTATGAAGATTCAGTTAGTACTTTCAAGCAGAGAATTTTAGAAATAATGTTAGCAAAATAATTCTAATGAGACAATCCTGTTCTCAATACTCTTTCAAAGCTGAAAGAGCACCTGCATATCTGAATTTTTGATTGTCATTTTTCTTTAGTTTTCAGCCTAGGTTACTTTTTCTCACAGTTTAATTTCAGACTTCTGTGAACATAGTAAAACCAAACACTTTGTCATGAAAATACTTTGTTTTAGAAGAATAATCATTGTATTCCCCTCTAGCTTCTCATTACTCTGTATGAAGTAGAAATTTTATTCCAAGACTCTCTCAATGAAATTCTTCAATTCAAAAATTTGTGACAATAAACACAGAACTTCCAGCCTCCAAAGTTAAGACTGCAAGGGTCTCAGCCCAACAAAAGGGAATACGACATACCTGAGAACCTGGCGTGTGGTAGGCTCCCTGCAGCAAGGCCAATCACAGTAAATTAGGCTTGAAGCAGGATTTCTTGAGGCTTGACCCTTCAGAAGGAGAAAGGTAATGGTGCAGCACTGCTGACTGAAATGCTGGAATAGTCTTGACTTTGTTGATTCAATGCAAGACAAGTTTGGGATCCTACCAATGAAAATGACACACATTGTTTTTTTGTAAAAGAATACCATTCTCACCTTTTTTGGCATCAATGTGCTACATGCAAATAGTTACATTGGAGCTGACTGGTCTAGCCCAACATCAATGTCTCTTTTTTTTAACTCTTCCTGAGTAGCAGTAATTGGTAAAATGAGGATTTTTCTTTCCATGGGTGTTGCTTTACATTTATAAAGACTCAGTTTCATCTGTGGCTTATTTGACAAGATGTTCAGTATCACGAGTGCTTCCTGCAGTTCTTCACAACTGGACATTGTCTTTACTATGCTCAATATTGCAGTATCTTAAGGAGACTGCAGTACTTTCCCATTTTTCTGTATTGCTTATTCTTCCTGAGCTTATGTAGAAAACAGCAAGGCATAATTAATGAATTTTTTTTTATATATTTATGCCAGATTTAACGTTGTAAAGTTCCCAGTCACTCATAAACATTTATGGCAAATGCTTTACGAGAGATGTATTTCTCTGTGAATTAGATAAATTAGAAATAAACTTTGCCTTGCAATTGGGGGTGTCACACTAAAATCTCACTTTTTTTTAATATTTTAGGAATGGAATTCAGCAGTATCTCCCTATTCACCAGCATTTTTTTTCAAACAGAAGTAGAGATTACTCTGAGCTGGGCTTTGTCTCTGCATTTTGTGTAACATTACTTGTGAAGGCAACAGCCACTGAAAACAGACATAACAAAGCATGTAGACTTGCCACTCCCCTGGAGATCTGCTGTGGCTTTCGTCTAGTAAGTGACTTGGACCTCCAAAGGCCCCCACACAGTTGCTAACCCTTGGGAAAGATTGGTCTGTGATTTATACAAACACAGAAACTTCAATAGCAGCAGCCCTGTTTTTTTCTCCCAAGTTCATGGTGAAATAAAATCCCCTTACATCTTGTTACAGGCAAAAGGAACATGCCATAGGCACAATATGGAGTGAAAAATTTATGGTTACTCTGATTAATGTTTTAACAGTTTAATAATGTTTTAATAATCTAAATGTTTTAACAGGCCAAATGATCTAATAGATACAGAAAAGTCTCATTAGTAACATAGTGAAAATTGTTATATAAAAAACCTTCCTATATAAAGAACTTCTTTTTTTGTTATTATGTTCACACTTTTCTCTGTTCTGAAGTTTTACACTTCAATATTCCTCCAGAAAAATGGGGTGGGGTAGGTTGTCAGTCTTTACCATCATCACAATATCTTTGACAGGAGGAATACAATGTTCATTATAGAGTGTTTTCCCTCTCAAGTACACTGGAAATTATTTTTATAAATTCTCTCAGACCAGCCTACTTCCTTCTCATTGTGTCCCCACTTAAAACTAGCCTCTCCACCCTTAGATGACATCAAGGGCTCATGTTATGTGGTGATTTGTCTATATGTTGTTCCCAGAGTTTAAGGCAAGAGAGTTTAGACAAGTGGTACTTCACCACTAGAAAGTTCTCAAAACAGTATCACAGAATCACAGAATCATTAAAGTTGGAAAAGACCTCTAAGATCATTGAGTCCAATCATCAACCCAACACCATCATGCCCACTAAACCATGTCCTGAAGTGCCATGTCTACATGTTTTTTGAACACTTCCATGACCGCCCTGGGCAGCCTGTTCCAATGTTTGACCACTCTCTCAGTAAAGAAATATTTCCTAGTATCCAATCTAAACCTCCCCTGGCGCAACTTGAGGCCATTTCCTCTCGTCCTGTCGCTGGTTACTTGGGAGAAGAGGCCAACACCCACCTCACCACAACCCCCTCTCAGGTAGTTGTAGAGAGCGATGAGGTCTCCCCTCAGCCTGAGCTGAACACCCCCAGTTCTCTCAGTTGCTCCTCATCAGACTTGTGCTCCAGACCCCTCACCAGCTCCGTTGCCCTTCTCTGGACACGCTCCAGCACCTCAGTGACCTTGGAGTGAGGGGCCCAACACTGAACACAGGATTCAAGGTGCAGCCTCACCAGTGCCCAGTACAGATCCCTGCCCTGCTCCTGCTGGCCACACTAGTGCTGATACAGGCTAGGACGCTGTTGGCCTTTTTGGCCACCTTGGCACACTGCCGGCTCATGTTCAGCTGGCTGTTGACCAGCACTCCCAGGTCCTTTTCTCCCAGGCAGCTCTCCAGCTACTTTTCCAACAGTTCAGGCCAAGACCCACACAAATCTTGAGACTTTGCACTTGTCACATCTACGTAATGCCTTTTTGACGTTGTGAGGTCTTGTTTCTTGAGTGCGGTCTCAACATTGCAAGTAGTGCTGGATCTGCAGCTGGAAAAGGCAGGGTTGCCTGAAAAGCAGTGAAGGAGCCTTTTATTGGAAAAAAACAGATATTTGAGGACATTGTCCTGGTCAAATCACATTGCTTCTCCATGGGCTTTAATCCAAGGCTTTCTGCTCGTGGCCCAAAGACACTGTGATATAAAGGACTGTGGTATGCTAGAGGCATCTCTGAGACATTTTTGAAGACCTGTCCCTAAAGGGAGGGATCTTAAAATATTTTAAATTTATATACTTAAGGTGAAAAAGACTTTTTTTAAAGACTGGCTTCTGTGTCTTTGGCTCCAGGGTCAGCTGTTTATATTTCTTCCTGAAGTGATAAAAAATGAAGAAAAAAAAGGGAGATGATGCCT
>NW_010547321.1:0-18686 GCF_000687285.1 Phaethon lepturus
CCAGCCGGGCCCGCCACACCACACAGTGCAATCATCGCTGCGCCCAACGCTTTTCCCCCAAAAAATCCATATGCAGACGTAGATAAGTGTTTATTTATACACTCAGTCATGCATGCACATTGAAAACCTCAAGAGGGCCCAGCAGAGCCTGAGGGAGGACCAAAGGAGAAATGGGAGATGCCAGAAATTTAATGAGGTTGGTTCAGGTCCTTGATACGCTGGAGATAGACCCGGTGCTTTGGCACTGCAGGAGAGCCCGGGCTGGGGAAGTGAGGGTGCAGAAGCAGTGGGAGATAATTCTGTGTTGTTTGGGATGTGTTTTCTTTGTTTTAATTGCTGCTGCCTGAAGATCGGCTATATCTATTTTTATATGTTCGTTATGATCCATATTTGCACAAAAAAAAAACCTTCTACTCAATACTTAGTGAAAAATATTTGCCACTCTGAAATTAAAGGTCAATAAATCAGAAGTAGCTTTTGAGTCTGAGCAATGTTTTTGTGCCTCCATAGTGGGTGTCAGAAACATGAGCGGATACAAAGAGGCTGATATCGCAGGTGCAGGCTGAATAACCTCAGAGCCAATTTTAGCCACACTTTCTGAGTGTTTCTAAGTAAAATTTGTTCAAGTACATCCTTGTAGATAACAGGGACTTTGAGTTAACTTTAAAACATTTAATATGCTTAATATTGCTTATGTGTCATGGGTTGTGTATGTCCTATCCCAAGGACAGAATAGGAGGGGGTGTTTTGGAACAGAAAAATTTAAAAGTGCATGCCTGACATTTCTGCAGAAAAGACAGAGGTTACACTTGTTTTGTAGCCGCGTCAAGAAAACTATCGATTAATCCAAAAGAATTAGAGAAATCTCCCAGTCCTTTCAGCTCTTCAGCCTCTTCCTGGGTCAATTAAATCATTGTGTGTATGTATGATCCCAAATAAAATGTCTGACTTCTTTGATTCAATTAATTATTTCTCTTTCCCCAAAATCTGCCATTGACCTTACTATATATATAGCATCTGAAGTGCTTTTATCTCAAACGAGTAAACCTGACCTCTTCTAAGCTTGATTCACATGCACATATATATCAAACAAGAATTTCTTAAATGTACCGTAGAAAATTGGCTGTTTTCTTTGATTTCTCAGCTAATCTTCAGCAGAAATGACTCTGTGCTAGGGCTCCTTCGGTGATAGCTATGACAGCTACACTGGTTGCCTACTCAGATTGCACATAGCTCCTTAAATCAACATTTGCATACAAGCAGTGTAAAAATCAATGTGGAGTATTTCATCCATGATAGAATCTCGTTAGTAGATTACAAAGATTATTTATTATCTTTAAATTCCAAATTTAAAATAATTTTCATTTAATATATTTTTGAAGATATGAATACTTTTCATTTGTTTTAAAATAGTGGTAGATTCTTGCAACACAGTAGGACTACTGGGTGGCTGACTTGCTCAAGTAGCTAAACTTGCCAGACTTTTCACCTCTAAATCACCACTTCAGATACCCAGACTTGGCATGGAAATTTGTAATTATCATTAAATCAATTTGTTCAAGTCAGTCCAAATCACAGGAGACAGACAACAGTTTTGTTAGCTGGTAGAATGCAGAAGGCTGAATGGACTTAACAACGTGACTCTTTCCAGGTAGGTTTTTCAAGGGCAGCACATCAGCGTATTGGCCGGGTGATGTGGTAAGAGGTTTGCATTTCTGTCCAGATTTGCAAATCTGCTTTTTGACAGCTGGAAAGCGCTGGAATTTCTAAGCCAACTTTTTTGTATGTTGTTGTTCATTCATACGTATCTGTACATTGCTGTCAGATTTGAATATATCTCTGTTGTGCTCATCACAAAATACTTTGAAAAACTGCATTTGCTGGTATAGGGTGAAAAAGACCATGAGGCAGAGCAGAACCAAGGAAGTTGCAACCAGTACTCCAGGACAAATTTCCTGAGAGAACAGATCCAGTTTCTGTGTCTTCTTACCAAGGCAGAGCAGGGTGTCCAGAAAGGTTGAAGCCTACCTGCATTGATTTGACAATTGCATAAGTTCTGTCCAAAAAAGAAAGAAAAACTAAAGATTCAAGGAATACTGAGGTCTTGTCTCCAGCCAAAGCTGCAGCCTGGAGATGATGAGTACTGATGTGCACTGGCCCCCTGGAGGAAATCACTGTAGATACACTATTGTAGAACACATAGATATCCCAATCAGAATACAGAACAAATTCCCAATTTGAAATGTAAAAATATCTTCATTTAAGTAAAACAAATTCAGTACTTTTTTTTCCCATCTCATTTTACTGTGTTCTTTTATGTCTATAACTGTCTCAGCAGGTTGCCGCAAGTTACATGAGCACAGCTTAAGGCATTCTTTCAAACATTTTCTTTTTTTTTAAAAAGGCAGGTTTCACTCACTCATACCAGACTTTGGAACACCTCTAGTTGCAATACATTATTTTTCAGACCTTCTAAGCAAACCTTTCATGTCTGAAAAGTTGTGATTCACAAATACCTCACTACTTCAAAGACTTACCAGGTCACAGATTTTTTTCTCCCTCTTCCTGCTTTAGGAGACTAGATAATAAATTCAGCATATGAACATTGGCTCTTAAGGGTGATTCTTTAAAATATTTGAATACTGCATATCCAGCTAGGAAGCAGGGCCAGCTGACGTGATCAGTTGTTATCCTGCTGCACGGATAAGTCGAACTGGGAAAACTTGCTTAGAAAAAACTGAGTGTTCCTGGGGCAGCTGTTTCTGTGCAAAATACAAATCATTTCAGGCAAAAGTAGCATTTCTGTGGCAGGGAATGCTAACTTTACTTACGCCAACTTCACAGTGTTTTGCTGTGAAGGAGAAGTTAATATTAAACTCTGTTTGGTGTCTCAGCTGCCGTCCTGAACATCTCGATCCCAGGGATGTATCCACACAACATTTAGACTAGATTTCCAAACAGATAGGTTCCTGCCAGCTGACCTATGTATGTGTTAAACATAGTTATGAATATCTTGGCCTGTAAGCCAAATGTCATTCAAGGATCCTGCTTAAACATGTTAGGAACCAAAACACAGTGCACATTGTACCAAAAAAATATCCTCTTCAGTTGCTAGCATGAATTTGCCTCTCTGTCTCTACATTAGAGAATTAAATTGCTGATGAGTACCAAGTACTAAATACTTAATAATAGCAGCCTCAATCTCTCCTTAAAAACAGGAAGTATAAGAACAAATTATATCAGTCATACTATTAAAATATTCATGTGCAGCCTTCAAAAAAAAAAGATAATGAGAGTATGTTCAGAGTTTTTTAATGGTAGCTGTAGCATCTTACAATTAGTTTGATCTTAATGTTAAATGGTCTTTTGAAAAAGTTCAACAGTAGCTTGCTTACCGTGTAGCTTACTTCTGCTTTTAATCACAGAAAAGGCTTTTATTTTTCAGATGGAGCCACATATGACTCATGACAATTTATGATAAGTGTACAAGAAATATTTCTCTATCACTTCTTAGTATGTTGAAACTATAACTATTTTGTCTGAATGGAAATACAGACATAAGCACAAAACTTGCCAGACTGGACCATACCAGTGAACCACCTCTATAATAAATCAAATTAAAAATACAATTTACTTTGAAGCCACTTAATGACTAGAAATCATTACTGTTGCTCAATGGTGTACTCTTTCTCTTTTTAAAAAAAGGAATCAGTCACATTGCGTAATATTGAAACAGTGGTAAAAATTAACTTGTTTAAAACAACAGTTTCAGGTGAAGTTAGAATCTCAAAATCATAAATAGTCTTATTAACTTTAGCAAATTTTTTAGAAGTGTGGAATAAACCTTTATCTGATGCTATTGACATTTAACCCATGGTTGGATACTTGGCTTCTACACTTACTTGTAAATCTCAGTCTTTCTACTTGTGCAAATTCTGGAAAATCCTAGGCTGATGACCCTATATCTATAATTAAAGGTCCACTCCCTATCACAGGGGAGTGGTAATGGAATGAGAACCCAGCTAATTACTAATGATGAAGGTCTTTCTGTATAGATCAATTAGGAGTGACAGGATTTGATTGATGATTAGATAATTTTAAATAAAACACACTACTGGCTGAAAATTGCTTTATTGTAAAGGGACTGCTATCGAGAAAGTAATTTACAATTGCATAGATGTTGGAAGTATGGAAAGAGAAGTAGTACTGCAGAGATTCTGAAGAAGGCAGAGAAAACAGAATGAAATTTAAGGGCTAAAATAATGTGTCATAGCTCATGAAAGAGGCTGCTAGGGATGGTGGTAGGGAAAACAGCTGAGACTGCGTTCTTAGAGAGTCTGGAGTTCGCTTGGAAATTTACACTCACGGGACCTAAGTTTTCCTCTCACATATAATGCTTTTTCTCGGTAAGGCAGCGATTTAGTACCATATTACTTTTCTGATTCACGCTTGATCTTCACATGGTTTCATGTCTGATGGGTCCTTCTTCACAAGAGTTGAAAAAAAGCCACGTTCTGTTGAAAACAAGAAGTTAACATCTTGAGGTTAAATTCTTCAAACATTGATAGCTGAAAACACGTCTGATGGACCCTGCTGGGTGAGCAATCAATCTCTGTATCATCATAAAACTTCTAGAAGAAATACACTATTTTAATTCTCTTTTAATGAAAGCTAAGCTACCTCCATCAGAAGCCAAGCCAAACCTGAGGGAAGATGTTTTCGTCATGCATAGACTGTGTTTTTACCTTCACTTACAAGTAAAAATAAAACTTGCAAGGAATAACGATAAAACAAATGCAAAGCATTTCCTCTTGATAACAAACTTTGGTATTTAGTCTGTTTGTTTATTCTAAAAACCCGTGTGCCTGTGAGCCTGTTCCTCCAGCATCCATTCCTCACTACAACTATCAGCTGCTTTTTAACACTCATGGTCCAAAGTCAGAACCAGTGTGTTACCAGTTAGCATAACGTGGGAATAATTCACCAGAATGGGAGTGAATACGTCAGGTTCTGAAGGCTGCAGCAGTCTTCAGGCTCTTTTCCCCTGTAGACAACATTGATCCATGGATTCTTGAAATCCCAGAATATTTTGCATATGATCCTTTGCTTGGGCTAGACCATCTCTAAATAACACCTTCTAAGAACAGAACAGGGATTAAAGCAGGGCTCTGTCGTATCCAAGAAAGTCTGCTGTGCGTTCCCTCCTTATCAGGCCATTTCTTCCTAAATACCCAATAACTTTAGTACAAGGCGGATGAATTAGCCAGTCAAATAGGGCTCGAGGATGAATTATGACATTGCCTCCCACACTAAAAGTACTTGTTGTTCCACTAAGAGAAGCTGTTCTGTGATTAGCCTAGCTCATACCTTTGAAACAGGCGGGGAGCGTAAGGTTGCCATCCACACATTGAACAGCTACAGTATAGGCACAGGATTTTTCTTTATTCTTGCAGAAGAAGGATATAGTTTCACCATGTTGAATGCCTTCCTTAAGGTCATTCTGAACTCTTTTCTTCTCACCGTTGTATAATACTACAGCTTTCTTAACTGGTATTTTACACGGTCCTGTAGAATAATCCAGTTACAAGCAATACATAAGGATAATTAGAACTCTACTTTGAAAAGTGAGTAGGTTAGATTCCATCAGAAATCTGTACAGGTGACATTTGGAAATGAAAAATAATGTGTCCCCCACATACACAGTCCTTCTGCTGGTATTACAATGCTGAAGAAATTCAGACCCCTAAGTATAGGGTCTAAAGTTTCCAGTGAAAATCCAGCCTCAGTAAAATGTCTAATTATATTAATAAGAAGAGGAGAGGAAATACTCGGACAAATAAAGTTACGTGGCTGATTACTGAAGTCAAATCAGATACATGATGTTGTACAACGTTCTGTGTTGGGAGTGGTCTTAGATTATCAGGGCCTTGAAGTTACGATTTTGGTTTTCTTTTGAGGACAGCTCTTGCACAAAGTTGTAATAGCTCATTAACAATCAGAGCAGTGGTCTTTTAGGAAAATTCAATTTGATGCGTGGTTTCTATACAGATAGCGTATGTATACCTTTACAGGCTGGCTTTGTGGACCAGTTTCCAGTGTTTTCGCATCGGGAGTGCTTCGGTCCCTCCAGCACGTAGCTGGACTGGCAGCCAAAGCTGACGCTTTCATTATAGTGATATGTTCTACGAACGGCAAACTCTATGAATCCATTTTCTATTCCTGTTGGAGTGGGGCATGTGACAACTGTGGTACAAAAACAAAAGCAAAGCTTTTATCAATGTTGCGGTTCCAAAAGACACAAAATGCATAAAACTTTCATGGTGGTTCATTTCAGCCTCTTGCATGGGAAAGCATAGCCAGAGGAAAGATGGTATATACAAAAAAGTTACTTCTTTTAAATACACATCTATTGCAATCTGTAGTTGTATCCAAAAACTACTGAAATGTGGCATAGTTTCACTGAAACCAGTGAAGTACTTAGGGCTAAGGGTAAGGTTCTCTATTTCTTAGATTAATCGTAGCACTTAGTAGAATAAAATGTTCTCTGCGCTCTGGAGGCCAGGCTCTGATTCCCCACCGTGAACTAGACTTAGCAGGCCTTGTTTATATAACCTTTACACCTGCAGCAAATATTTTGTCAATCCCATGTTGCTTGCAATCTTGTTAGCGATCACCTTGCATTCCCGAGTCTGACTTTCAGAATAATTCTACTGTATGTTTGCAATACCAAATGTAAAAAAAAATTATTAAAGTTGTTTATATAGTTTTATATATACAAATCTAGGGAATATTTTAGGTGTTGATAAAAGTGAGTTACTTACCTTTACACTCTGGAATGCTGCTCCAGTTCCCGTTGGCCATGCAGGTAGCTGTCTCATTCCCAATAAGCGCGAGAGGAGGTACACATTCAAAAGTAATTGTGTCCAGGAAATTAGAAATATTTCCCGGTTTTAAGCGACGGTAAGAAAGGACTCCAAATTCAGGAAGCGAGGGAGGTGCACACGTCACCGCTAGGAAAACATTCATAGAAATTAAAGCTTAAAGATCAGATTATTACTAGAATCACAGGAGCAACATGCTTATAACCAAATTAACACACACCGCCCTTTACTGAAGCATAGCTAAGAAAACAAAAAGTTCAGGTTAAAAGTCTCAGGAGCCTTAGAGTATGTAATTCATGATTTTTGCTATATTTTTCAGACAATATTATGCAGTATATTGCTTTTTCATTGTGTGTGTTTATGCAGGACAGATTACAGCAAAAGCACATATAACAGTTGCAAAGGCGTGACAATATCCTCTTTTTATACACAGGGAGAATGAATTTGAGTGGATAAGCATCTTACCTTCAGCTGTAAATAGCATCCCTGATCCTGGCCTTTTGTACAGACCTTTAAACTATTTCTCTAAAACTAGAATCCACACATCTAAAACCAAACATATAGGGTTCTTCTTGATTATTCCTAACCATTTTTTGCACAGCACTATAGGAGGCCTTTGAATAAGAGTATATGTAATTCTGAGCAATGTAAAGGAATCTTTCTGTGATAAGAATAAGGGTAGGGTAATTCTTCACTGTTTAAACACGTACGTTGACACTGTGGAAAAGTTCCACTCCACTTTCCATCTGCCATGCATTGGCTTGTTCTTGTCCCAACAAGGCTGTAACTGAAAACAGAAGGACCTGTTTATCAGAAAGCTTAATGAACATGGAGAAGAATCAAGTTGCTCTGTGCAAGAAAGATTACCGTTTCTCATAAACAGACTTACGAGCCCAGTTTTAAAAATCCTTCTCTAGTTCTAGCGCTTATGGACCTCAAAGGAAGTTTAGATTCAAATAGGAAAAACTGTTAGTATTCAAGTATTGCAAGTATCCAAGCTTGATACAACAAGATGTTTTTCCATTTCAATTGTATATTCTATCAGGCATTAATTTCTCCTAGTGAGTAATACTGTGGATATATGTAAGTAGTGAGCCTTGATCTGTGATTGCTAATGTAAATGTTATGGTTTCTTGGGAGGAGTTCCTAGCTAATTATGGCAATTAGGATCAAACTATTGCAAAGAACTCAGCACTCTTTAGAACTGAAGTAACTGAGGTGCATTATTTTATTTTAATGCCAGATAGCCCAATTTAAATTCTATATGACCTCTAAATGCTTCTCTCCCATCCTCTGTACTTATATTACTAGCACCTATTCTGAGTTTTAAAGAAATGTTCATTGTGTATCTATCATTTCAATATCACACCACTGAAAAGCAGTAAAGTATAATTAGCAAAATTAAATCAAGTCCCATTGCTACATTCGATGTCATAGTTGAGTTTGTTTATTCCTTATCTTGCCCTTGTCATAGTTGAGTTTATTTATTCCTTATCTTGCCCCTGTTTTGCAGAAGAAGGAGGTAGCTGAGACTGTTCACGCTCTTCAGTGAATGCTAGCCTGTGTCTCACCTATGACCTTCCCAGGTGAGCACTGTTTATTAATTAATTACCCAAATACAATGAACTGTATGCTACTATCAATTATTTCCCTGCATTTACTGTAACTATTTTTCTTTAAATGCATCCTCATTTCTAGAACTGGCAAGTAGTGTTGAGTAAACGTGCATTTGCTCTAGGGACCAAATTAGGATTAACCTCATGTTTTCATTTACTGAGCTTGGAAAGGCATAGGAACAAAATTTTCAGTCTCCGGAGCCTAACAGCATAACAACTTAGATGAAGATTATCTTCTCTCTGCTGTAGGATTTCATCTCATGATGTAATAAGAGGATTTAAAAAGCAGGGGAAAGCAGTCCAGAATAAATCTTTGCATAAAATCTCTGCTGTTTTGATGGTTTCCGTATCTGTAAGTCATTGCTTTGGAGTAGCAAAGCCCCAGGATGTTATGGCCAAGACTGAACAGAAGAGGATTACCAGATATGCAATTTTTTTTTTAGTTTCTGAAGCAGAGGTGGGCTTTTATGCACAGTTTTCTAAGTTCCCTGGCTTGCAATACTGCAGCAGGTGGTACCAGAATGTAATATTGTGGTTTAGGTTATTTAACAGCATGAGGAAGGGAACGCTTACCCTGGTTCACATGAAAAACTTATAGAACTCTGATAGTGGAGGTCTATAAAATCAATTTTTCCATGCTGCAAGGGTCCAGGACTGGAACATCTCTTTGCTGTTAATTAAAGATAAAAAAAGGATAATATATCATGTGGCACGAAGCTAGGATAATGGAAACGAGTTGATCTTAAAGGGGTCCTGGTGTCTTCCGCGTTTCTCCACTCCTGTGTCCTACATTTCATAAGCCTAGCTATTCTACATTTCTATCAAAATATAGTAGTTTCAGAGTTTTTGTGATTAAATAATTTTTAACACTTGGTTGTCTGAGGAAAATTACTTCTATGCAATGAAATGATAAAAAAGAGCAAAGAGGGATACAATAATGCAGGCGTTATCGAGCAGTACGCGTCGTTAGAGTATCAGCACTGCTGGGCTGAGTCAGATTAAGGTTCTGCTCATCTGGGTCCAACCTCCATCACCATCCGGGAGCAGAGAGACACGTATGGGAAGATCCTTCTCCTGTTACTTGTCCCTTTTCTCCCCCACGCCCAGCTGCCTTCCAACAAGTAAGGAAAGAAAATTGGAAAACAGAAGTATATCAGTTTAAATATACCAGATTAATCACGTGGACTACAAAATATCCTTTTCGGGCCAGTGCGTGGCGTGTCAGCGAGATGATGTAAAATCTAGGAGCAGGATTTACCTTGTTTTACTTACGTAGGCATAGCAGGGTATTGAGAGGCCACTTGCCAGTCGGGAGGCAGGTGTACTTCCTTTGGCCGTTATTGGGGATGAACCCGGGCCTACAGGTATACTCAACTTCCTCACCCACTTCATACACGCTTTTATTTACGTCAATGGTGGCAAAGAGCACTTCTGGTGGCCTGGGACAGACTGGAGGAAAGGAGACGTTTTACAAGAAATTGGTCCGAAAGCTGGAGTTGTTCTTATTTCTTAACTGGAAGCACAGGTTTCTGTATTGTCGTCGACTATAGTGTGTTCCTGCACTGAGCTACATGGTCCTTCTGTAATCTATAGGCACATAACTTACTGAGGCAGTGATGGCTGCTGTAAGTATTCGCCAGAAAAAAATGCGTTCTTCCGCTTCTCCTCGGCAGCTCTGTCAGTGGCCCCAGTTAGATTTTGTGACACTTATTTTTAATAAAATTTTCTGTTGCCTCAAAATGGATTTATGAAGGTATTCTGTAAAGTGAGTCAATTATGGTATATTATCTTGGACAAAACAGGGTGAGAGGGACTTAGAAGCAAAGTAATGCATTTCATTTTTAATCTTAACTAGTTTGGTGGGGTCAGCCTGAAATAGATTTATTTTTTTTTTTTTTAAGAATTAAATTTCTTTTTCTCTGGTTTCCCCAATTTTTCTGTTTAGAGGGGCAAACACTCTGTTACATTAGACAATTCTGATTCCAAACCAGCTTTAACATGTTGACAGCGTGAACAACTCGTCACCCAGAGAGTGAGAACAGGAGGGGAGCAGCGAGGGAGGGATGGAGGGTGCAGACTGTGCTTCTGCAAAGGACATGGAGAGAGGCTCCCGCTGAGATTGTGGGGAGAGAACAGCAGAACACAGAGCTTGTGCTGTGGAAGCGCATAGCAAACAGGGGGAGAGAGTAACTGAAACCGTGCCCGGAGCCCTTGGCATGGGGGAAAGAGGAGAAAGAGCAAGGCAGGAGCCGTGCCAGGCAGCCCCTGCGGCGGAGGGGAAAGCGCGGTGAGCAGGGAGCTGGGCAGAGGGACGGAGCGATGCCCCGGCGTGCAGGCAACCCGGTTCCCACAACTTCTGTCAATATTTCTTCAGTTTTCCTCCATTTTATACTTCTGTATACAGCAGTTCACCTCACCGTAGGAAGGCAGAGGAAGGAACGGAAGGGAAAAAGAGAGGAAATAGATGAGAAAATTCCCCTTCAAAACACTTGACCAGAATTATCCGAAGGCTTTAAAGTCCTGTTGTTTTCTCCAGCTTCCCTCATTCACGCGTCAGGATAGTATTGGCAGTTAGAAAGTCAAGATGCTTACCTTTTGCCGCAAGAGCACAGTGGCTCAGAGCAACTACGCACGCAAACAGTGCCAGGGAGGACATTGCTGCCAGTCCACAAGCCCAAATGACCCTCCGTCCAGTGTTTCTTCTCTTGAAAATAACGGCATCCACAAAAGGATAGTTACATATTAACTCTCTGTATTTATTCCCATCCTAGTAAACAGAAGATAAAAGGTTCTTTGTGTTGCTTGTAATAAAGGATGAAACAACCATCACATGTTGCATTCGTACATAATGCAGGAATTCAAATAGCGATCTCTGCTGAAAGCATCTCCTCTCTGGTTGTTTCTGCAGAGCATCTCCTGTTGGGACTGATGTTTTTGAGAAAACAATATTATGTTCTCAGCATCTTTAGAGGATGAGGATGTTTGGAATACGATATTGGATCAAATAATAGAACTGTCACTAAGAAGCTTTTGTTCATCACTTGAGTGTGTACATTTCTATGTACCAAAGAGTCCTGAGAGTTATAACAAAATCTTTTTACAGCAAAATGATTGGTGTTGCAGTGACATTGGTTTTGACATAAGCCTCCAGTGATGATACCAACTTCATGCCAGTTTACACTAGGTGATGATCTGGCCTAAAATCCAGGCTTCGGGGGCCTGTTTGATCAGATTCATGTCGTCAATAAGCATCTTCCAATTAACAGATAACTAAAAGCAGCAGAGAGAGAGCTCACAATGCCAGCGCTGCAGGAAAAGTGAAATAATGATTCTGGACTGTGCTTATTTGTGACAAGGGGGTCAAACTGAAATAATATTTTTAGATGGTATAAAAACTTGTTTTGGTGCTGTGATTTGGGGTCATCAAGTCAAAACTCCACAGATATCAGCTGAGGTTCTGATCACTGCATTTCTCCTAATTTAGCAGAGTTTAACTGCAGGAGCGTCTGAAGTGCAACCAAAATAACATTTGTGTAATCATTGTTCCACAGTTTGGTGTTTCTAATCTAAGTATCCTCCTTCCCTGCTGACTCACAGCCCGTGAGGGGGAGTGAGGGACATTTGAAGCTCTAACGAGAAGCTAGGTTATGTCAAACTCTTACTGCTGTGATCATAAATAGTTTGTTTATTTTTGTTTTGTAAAGTTTTTCTGGTTTGCATTTAAAACACAAATTTTAGCCACAACATTAAACAATTAGGAACATGCTACTCTTCTCCGAAAGAAAATGCTGTAAATGTACTGCTCAAAATATTTACAAAATACACAGTGCCAAAGGGCAAAGTACCACTGCTAAATCAACAGAAAAAAATTGACTTCATTTTCTGTATCTATATCTGATTATTTTTCCATTTGTCACAGCTTGCTTCTTCCTCTTCTCGTTCTCTACAAAATTTCACAAGTATCTTTTCCCTTCCCAACATGCTGCAATGCTGTAATGAACTTTCTTGTCTCTGGTTTAAATCCTTCCTTAGATCTGCCTGCTATTTTGATTACAGTTTTTCTGTGTTTAAAATAGCACAGGAATAGAGGGGCACAATTTTATCTGTTTCACTGTTGACCGTATGAGCATTTCTCACTGTGCTCAGCAGATGGCAGAATGTACTCTGCCATATACCATACAGCAATCAACATGAAATGAGGCGTTTTCTATACTACCTGAAGAGGAAGAAAAAAATTGGCTTAAATTATGTGCACGTTAATTTTTCCATAGATTTTGTGCATGATAACTTTACTGCTTTTAAAATTGAAAGTAAAACTGAATAATTACATGTAAAACTGAAAGAGGAATGAATAAGTGTTTCAAACAACTGCCAATACCGTGATTCTTTTTGAAAACGCATTTCTCTGCAATCAGAAGCATTAGAATGTATGTTACAAGTAACTGTGTCTTTTCCAGTAACGGGAGAAGATGCGATTATTATTGTATGGATTCACCTTGGCAGAGCATGAGCAAACCAACCTAGTTCTTTCTGTCTTTGGTGATAGTATGCAATTATATATATCACCTGATATTCCATCAAATCCAACCCACCCCTTTAGCACATGTGCTATTTATTATTATATATTATTATAGCTCCTATAGACCCAGTCATGAAGCAGAACTTTGTTTCATTAGTGACCGTGTAAATACAGAGCAGACTGCTGGTCTCTACCACAAATAGTGTTACATTCAAAGGAAAGAAATGGTAGCTGCAAGTGGAGAAAGTAGCGCAAGAACACCCTGGTGTTGGCCAGCACAATACACAGGGTATCAGTATCACAGCAGTCTAATTGTTACCTGGTTTTGTGCTAGCATAACATAAAAGGAGAGTATGCAGGAGGGATATGAACAAACTGGCTTTGCAGAAGCCTAGATAAAAATATGAAGGGCAGCATAGCAGAGATCAGGGATGCGTGTTTGAAAAGGTAGCAATTAAATGATGGAGACTGGCATCACTGGCTGAACAGAGTGGTTTCAGTAAGAGAGAGGAGGAGGATAAGCTAGCAAAGGCCTTAAAAGTGAAGGTAAATATGTCATATGTAAGAGAAGGAGGAAAAAAATAGTAGAGGGGTGCTAAAAGGAAAACGATGATGAAAAACGCCTATGCAGCAACATTCTTTACTGACACCAGGGGTCAGCCGGAGCTGTCATGACAATAGGAAAAGACATTTTAATAATCGGGACACAAGATAATAAGAAGGTAGACCAAGACTTTCAGACAGGAATTAGTCTCTCCTAGAGATACAATGCAGAAAGTTTGCAAGAACTGGAGAGACTGAAGGTCAGTGTGAGGTAACAGTTCCCCCAGCTAATGAGCCAGACCTTATGTCCTTCCTCTATTCTGTCTGTCTGCTTCTCTAGTTGATACTGTAATTTTCCCAATATTGTAGGATATGTTACACTTCTGATCCTGCCACAGACTTCCTGGCAGTCTGTCCTTCTGGGCAATAAGTGTTGGGTCTGCGTTACCCACGATTCCCAAGATTTTTGTGACTGTTCTTCAACCAGAAAATGCATGACACAGCCAGTTCAAAATGCAGATGTTTCTCAAATCAACAGGAATGTATTGATTAGGGAGACTGAGGTAGAATATTAAAGAGAAGCTGGAATGCAGTCCTCCCTTAGGTGCCAGCACCTGCCTGCTGAGGCACTCCTCTCTGGCATGAAAGCTGGGACTGTATTTGGACCAACAATCTCATCCTTTTCCTGCAAGGGTGAGATATTCAGATTCCAGCTTCCTTCACGCTGGACCTTCTGTTTCACATGCCAGTGGCTGGGTTTTCACCTGCACACCCATTCCCTCTCTGGAGTATGAAGAGGTGGTGGTCAGATGGCCAACGGATGTATCCTGCTCTGCAGGAGCAGATATCAAGTCATGGGTCCAGTCATGGCCTTTCATGTTGCCAAGATAGTTCTATTAATATTTGCTCAAAATTCATTTATGGACTGCACAAACATTTTTATCACCTCTACTCAATACATCCAATATTGAAGTGAGTGCTCCATTGCACTGAAGAGATAAGAAATAAAAAGTAAGAAGGCAAACTGAGTCATTTTTAGCCTTAAAGAAAAATAATTGCATTCAGTTCTGGAAAAGTTGCAGCTCTTCCTACTTCCTAAATATTAGTGGTGATTCACACCTAATGTAGAACTGCATAGACAATTCAGATGTCTGAATTCATTATTAGCAAAATATTTAGCCAGCCAGAAGCCAGGGTCCATTTGCAGTGAATTATTTTCCAGTGAAAGTTTGTGTTTAATATGCTTGGAGGTACTGAAAGTAAGCACACAGTAACTGTTACTGACCTGGAAGAATGTCTCAGTGACATAAAAAGTAAAGTGTCTGTACAGTTCTTAAAAAGATTATTTTTACTTAGTATTATATTTTAGGGGTAAACTGCAGCCCTAGTTACCTGATAACCCAGTGTTCCACAATATTTTTTTCTAAAGTTGATGAAATAATTATCATTTTAGTCCCAGACCTTAAATCGCTTTAAGCACCCCCCAGTTTACTGGATGTGTAGTATTAAAAGACCCGATCCTGTATGAATCTGAGATGCCAGAGGGCTGGCACTAGCAAATTTTCCAGGAGATAGCAGGCATATATTCCCTCGCAGAGGCATGAAGGTGTTCTAGTTTTCACACACATTAAACTCACAGTGTACAAAACCAGAGCACGTTGTAAAGCTACTTCCTCCTCTCTGCCTTCTCATTTCCTGCACAGAAAATGTGGAGAATCTCTCACAGTTCTGCTGCGACCCAAATATTGTGAAACAGTCTGTTCCTCCGATAAATTCATCATAACTCTGTCTAAAAAATCCTGCCTTATATTTCTCTACCAGGAATGTTAAATGATGAAGCCTTGGGGGCAAATTATTCTCTATGAGAGTTTGAATCTGCAGGGAACAGACCTGCAAGGGACAATTTCTCAGATGTCAACATAGAAGCACAGTACGGAGCCACAGACCTTCTCACCCTTTCTTGCCTTGTCCCACCTTTTTGCCTTTTCCCTCAGGGCAGGTATAGAGATGCAGAGCTGCACCCAAAGCGGCAGCCAGCCAGCCAGCCGTCCTAACGGAGAGACCAGGACAGAGAGGGTGCTCTCCAGCATCAGGCCAAGCTGTTCCTCTTCTCCCATCACGCTGGAAAGAAAGTTTTTCAAGTTTCCCTTCATCATTATTGTTCCACTTTATATTAAGCCAGATGCCACAGATTTCCCCGAGAGCAGCATCTGGCCTTGTTTGTTTTTTTTATTTTCATAATAATGTATTGCCCCAGGTTGTCATCTTGTTTACAAGCTGGAGAGAGTTCAGGCTTGGTCAGGATCTTACGCGGGCTCTCCAAGGGAAGCGCAGTGCTGCCGGAAGGCACTTCACACTCTCGGTACATCAAAAATGTCGTTAGCGTTTTACCACTTTGTGATCCAGTGGAGCAATCCTTGCTAGTTTTCATCCTAGCATGACTCCATCCCTCCCGATAAAGGACTTCTCTGGGTAGACGAGAACACTCTTAAATTGCCAGTGCCTCCCGTGGCACATTGCCATAAGGCTCTCAGAAAGCCCAGCTAACATCAGATTTATTTACTGCCATTCTTTGGTTTTCCCAGATGACGGATAAGAGAATCAGTAATCAAGAAGCTGTTTGGTATATTCATCCACATTAAAAACTTCATTGAAAAGTGCGTGTGTCTACAAGCAGCCTAGAATTGATGCCCTGTGGCAGCGTCCGAGGCATCCATTGGTATCACATAACAAATCGACAGCGTCAGTCTAGATACGTCCCATGATCTCTATTAACCCATGGATATAATCTCTTAAATTTTCCCTGGGCAGCCGTCCAGAGTGTTCCAGATGAATACATCTGCCTTGGTGATTCAGCTCCTGCACAGGGCAACCAGAAGTGGGTACTGACGTCCTGTACGGTCTAAACCAAAACCTTCACAAGCCAGCTCTTGTCATTGGCTTCATTTGGGGATTTTTTAAATGGGATTTTATCAATGTTTTTATATGTGATTTTGAATAAAGTGATAAACAATTAACAAAATTACAAGATTAGGAATTTCTCCCAAATTTGTCTTAATCAACACAAATAGCTGACTATAATTTTTCCTCATATATTTTTAATCTGATATTCTTAGCGAACATACTCCAAAAGGGGGAATTCCTAACTTCACTGTTGATTGACAAGTCTGGAAAAGCTAAAAATGTAGTCTCGGAACTGAAAATTTCACGAGATGCTGGATCCAGAGGGAAGGCCATTGGCTTTTACAAGCTGATTTTTAAGATCGTTCTTGAATATTTAAACATAAGTGGATGAGTTTAGGGTAACGCGCTAGGAAAGATTAGTTTGTCTCGAGTGAGACGTTTTGCTAGAAAAATCATGCTACTCCTGAAGCTTCCTCGTACACCTCTGTCGATGCAGCCTGTGTCTGATGCTCATGACATCGCATTATTCTGTGTCTGGATCCTGTTAACAGACTTCTATTGTACCCCGAATTATGGTACTTTCATAGTGTGGACCATTAGAGAGTAGGAAGATATCAATAAACTAATTTCACTTTGTGACAGCCTCTAATCTCCAGCAATAAATCCAGGATGATGCCCTTCTAAGAGGAAGCAGATTTTGAAGGGACCAGTATCAATAACTGGAATCAGATTTTCAGAAGGGCTCAAATTCCATTTAGACAACTAAATGAAGGCCATGCTTTTAAAAGTGCTCACTTTATTAACAGAAATTTTTGGTGTATTGGGTTCTTTGGAAAATGTAGCTACCTCCTTCGGTTTCCAGAAGGCCGCTCAGCTGCTTTGACATGTCAACATGTGTATATCTCTAAAAATTTTGATTCGAGCGTTGTAACTGCATCATCATCTACCCAGGTTTTTCTTGGAGTTTTGCATTTATTTTGTAACGTTATGTAAAAATAACAAAAATAAATATCAGAGGTCGATTTTCCTTTATTCATTCCACATGGAGATTTCTCATTGCACAGGGAGACACAAAGATGCTGCCAGTATTTTGGCAACAGAATGAAATAATGTTGCAATCATTCCAACATTGCTGGAACTGATATCAGTGACATTCTCATAAATTCAAGTTTTGAAAAGAGAAGTTGTCCAGATGTTTTGAAAAGAATAGATCATGAGCATTCTACAAAGTGCAAAATATTTACGATACCAGCTGAAAATTCACAGAAAGCACATGTATGCTCGCTACACATTTTCTTTCATTTTTTGTTGTATTTCTAGAAAAAGAAATCTCATTTTTCTCCCTCATGTCACCTAATCATTAATGAGAGGGTCATTGTTTGTCCATGGACATCAGAGTATAGTCAAGTTGAATAATATTAGTCCACTGTACAATTTGGCTTCGCCACTGCTCCAAACCTCTGTGAAGCAAGTTGCCCAGCTCTTATCTCACAGGCATGACATAATACATCTGGAACAAAATCCATTGGCACTTGCATACGGGATGCCCTGGGTTTTTTTCCTTAGCAGCATTGTGGGTGAGATGTCTGATTTTTTAAAATCATGTTTTCTGGAACAAAGCTATTTTAAAATGTAATTCAGTTTGAAAGAGAATCTGTAGTATTTTATTTATGTACAAATAGCAATTTTTGGCTATTAAGGTCACCATAACTTGTGAAGTGGAACGGTAGCATGAGACTTACTTAGCGCGAGCTAAGGAGATGTTCCCTTGTTATGATATGTATTAGTCTGCTAATCTTTTCAGTCTTTAATCCACAATACTGGATTAAACAACCAAAAATAGTCTCTACTGTCATTAAAGGACAGTTTCTGGGTTTTTCTGGAAAATGAAAATTCCAGTAGGGAATTGAATGAATGTTAAATGCTAACAAACAGCATCCTTCCTCGTGTACATCTCTGTGGCAGAGAGGTTTTCCACACTTCATTTTTCAGTTAACTGTAACTTTGAGCTTTTGAAATTAGTGTCAGCTTGTTTCATGCGTCAGTGTTTTCTCTTTTTGGTTCTTCTGAATTAAACAAACATTTTAAAGCAGTGTTTGTCCAGCCAAACTCTTGTCATTTCAATTAATAGTGTTTCCATAAGTGTAAACACTTGTGTAGAGCACAGACGGACGTGGTATAATTGGAAATCATACCACTGAAAATGGTATTCTGCTTTCCCTA
>NW_010547321.1:18717-24533 GCF_000687285.1 Phaethon lepturus
TGGCACAGAAGAAGAAGTGAATATCCCATATATTCCAGCTGATATGATAGTTTTCCTCTCACATTTATTCTCTGGAATAAACTAAATGCAACATGAAAATTATGATTTCTTGTAAATGTGATAAATGATATTCAGCTGTCAAAAAAAAATTGGAAGTACGATATATATCTAATATGGATTTACCCCTCATCTTCACATGGCAAAATTCTACTCGGCTTATTCTTGCAAAATTATCATCCCTTTCAATAGAAGATTGGTGGGAAGATGGTAAATAAAATATAGCACACCTTCCTGTTCACATTTAAATAGTGGGAAATTTCACTTTGACTTCAATGTCAGCGAGATGACATCACATGGCCCGTAGCTAGCATAAAGACACGGTAAGTATTGTCGTGATCTATAGGAGCTATCTGATGCTGGACATACTGATATTCCGAAACGGATCTTCTCCAGCAATCAAGCAGTATAAAGTAATTTTCTCTTTGCACCCGCGTAGTGTCAGAGGAGGACAGTGGAGATGCTGAGAGACTATCGGGAAGAGGCTTCAGGACAGTGCAGTGACTCTGCTTTCCTAACCTGTTTCTTGAGGGACATATTTTACTCTTCAAGGGATCACATATAGACGTACCTACAGAGTTGCTTTTACCTGCAAACAGAAACCCTACATGTACAGCTTACCCTTTTAATGCAAAAAGACTGGAAAAAATACTTTTTTGAGGGTAACTTTTTGTCAGCTGGCAGTGATACATTAAACATTTTTTCTTTAATTAAAAAAGAAAATGAAGGCCATAGCAGTGGTGGTACTGGTTCAGGCAGGGCCCATCTCGAGTAGCTCGTCTCTGACAGCGACCACAGGTGGACACCTAAGCAGGAGTGAGAAAAGGGCAAGCAGATACGATACTTCCTCCTAAGAATCTCTCACTTTCTGAGCATTTTCCGTGTTTGGAATTTTCTGAGCCAGCTGTGGTCTGTGTTCAGTAACACCCAATGTTTTTCTGTCCCAGGCTTTCTCACTCCCCTGAGCCCATGCAAGCGTCCTGCACCAGCGCTGGCTCTTGCGTTTGGTTCTTCTGGGCAAGGAATTCCAGGGGTCAGCTGTCCACTGCAAAACCCACCTACTTTGTTTCTTACAACCTGTGTGCCATGTTTCTCTAAATAAATAATAGAGGCTCTCTTGTTTAGTTGGTACAAGAGAGGTTTGTTCTTTTTTCCACAACGCTTGAGTGCTTTGTTTGTATTTCAAAGTCTGAGTCTTTCTGCCTTTTTTTGTGTGTACAGTTGAAGACTGAAAATTTGCCTACACAAGAGAATTGTTCTGATGTACTCAAAAGAATGTGAATTACTTTTTGGAAGATATAGTCAAAATTTTCCAGAGTGATTGCTGGTGGGAAGGACAAAATCTGCAAAACAACGATAGCAAATACTCCAGCTGAGGCAGAAATTTTTATTTATACATTCCAGAAAGAGACAAAACCCATGAAACATCCCAAAGGACCCCTGCGTTTCAGCGTAATAACAGCATCAAGCCCTGATCCAGCTCTACAACCAGGAGATGTTTTAGCACGCTCCTAGTACGCCTGAGATATGAGAAAAGAAAACAATGGGTTGTCACTCAGTATTCTGATGAGAACACTGATATAATAAAATGTATTTTACACTCAACATTCTGTACATCATCAGCCATTTATTTCCAATTCTGCAGAGAGCTGCTGTGAGGATAATGCACAGGCGGCTACAAGCTATCTGCATGAGGAATGCTTTTTGCACCACTTTCAAGGAAACTCAAGTTGAAATAGTGGCATCATTTACGTGTCGCAAAGGGAAGTAGGATTTTGCTGATTAGGACTTATCAATGAACTGCAATTTCATCCCTGGAAAATGATTAATTATTATGATACACCATTTTTCCCCCAGAAATTTTCAGAAATAATTTTTCTGTGACATTTCATCTCTCATAGGAATTTTTTTCTGTACTTAGTCTTCGTTTTGACTGTGTTTTAATACATATTCAAACTTTCACATTAGTACTAGCATGTGTAAACAAGCTTTCACATGGAATAATTTAATAATAAAATCTGTCTAATGACCCAGTGTTTCACAACCTGCAATATGAGTAACTTTGAGGGCGAGAAGGGCAGAGAAGAAAATTAGGGTAAATACAGAAAGACACAGGCAGAGTTGTGCAGACTGTAAACACACAGATGCAGAAAGACACAGAAAGATGCAGAAACCAGTGCTGATATGGAGAGATATAAAATATTTCTACCTCCTTCTCACCACTGGATAACAGACATACAAACACTCGCACAAATGGATTTATTTCTGTTACAACAGCCGACATTTTTCTCATTTTTTGGAAACATCTAGGGTACACTGTTGCCAAAGTGTCTGGTAAGAACAATAAACAATTTTGTTGATGAATGTGTAGTGGACATTATTTCATAATATCGCATAATAGCTACCAGTCACAACATGACAAACCAGCTTGTGAAAGGGAGCTTCAAAACTAAACTCTATAGGTGATTTCAAACAAAGAATGTGTTGCATGGAAAAAGAAGTCATCCTCCCTGAAAGGGATTTGGAAAATAGCTACTTGTTCTGATAACCCTAGAAAAGGAAGTGGTTGTAATTTGCTTTGAAACGTGAGCAGAAATTAGGTTGTGAACTTCCTTATAGGTCTCAAGCAGGAAGTGATTCCTGTTTGTTGAGTATTTCTTACAAGCAGGAAATAATAAAACAGAGCCACAATTGCCAAAGCTGTTGATGAAGGTGTTCTCCTCGGCTTCGTCTTGAGTTGATCTGATGCAGCACCTGTAAATAGGGATAGAAGGATCCCGACACTTTTCCTTTTAGGAAGGAGACACTTTTTTAATTGGTTTTTGATCCAAAACCGATACAGGCAGTAGCATGCTGATCCAGCAGATGAGTAAAAAAAAGAGGCATTTCACAGGCAGCAGAATGGCTCTAAGAAACCTCTTTCAAAATGAACACAGATGCTTGCACTTACAGACCTAGGGTGGTATTGATGCAAGTATAGAAAGGATTTGAGAAGTCGCCCTTGTTACAGCAATAATCAAATTCTTCAGAGAAAAACTCATAAACCATCCAATGAGAGCTTCTGTCAGGGACGAACTCTCTTGGATATTATCCAAATATTCATACAGGAGTAAATTTGCTAGCAGAAGGCCCTGTAAATGGCACTTTGGAGTCAGGAATTCTGGAGCTGCTGGCCAGGAGATTGGAAAAGCCAGTACTCTGATTTAATAACCATGTATATGCCTGAACACAAACAACGGTAATGCTGACTCCTTGTCCAGACGGCCTGAATCAGAAACAAATTGCAAACACCACCCTAAGCAGAAGAGCAAGTCATGGGCTGCTGGTGGGAAGGGCACGCTCAGGAAGAGGCAGCAGATATCTCTCCTCCAGTAATTTGCAGAGGAAGGATAAGTTCCTGCATCTCCCACAGGACCTGAGTGCAGAGTAGGAAAAATGGGTGTCCAAGCAATTAAAAGCCTCCCAGCAAGAGGATGCTGGTGTTACAACAGCATATACCGAAAGTGCCTGGTGAATGGAACGTAGTATCCCCTCACAGTATCACGGTAAGAGTGTCCTGGTCACAGTGACAAATCTTGACGTTTGACAGTGAATATATATACGTATACCTATACAAAAACGTGTTGTCTAAGTGGCATGTGTCCAGAACACAGTAGTAAGGGGAGCTGTATACAGTAAGGAGAAGGCTGTGTTACAATGGTTTACCTAGTTGTCTGAGGATTGCTCATAATATTACATATAATAATGTAATAGATTTTTTTCTCTTGCCTAATGTGTGTAATCACAACATACAAATAATTATTCGTTTTGAGATAAAATGATTGCTTTACAGAGACGGAGTAAAGTGATCCTAATGTGATCTCGTGGTGCCACGGCTGGTGTGGCTTGGCTTTTCCCTGGCGCCTAACAAAGCCATCGGCAGGTGCTGGAACCGAGAGCCCGGGGCACTTGCTGATGTTTCAGTCAATGAATCTTGACCGGAGTCACTCTCAGGAAAGAAACTGGAATCCAAAATGATTCAGCAGGTTTGTGAGATTTTAAGAAACATCCAAACATCCAGATTGCCCCAAATCTGACGCAATGAGTTGCATCTGATTCAGTCCCGTTCTCCAGTTTCGGTAGCTATGTTTGTAATACAGCACTAAAGGAATAGAAATAAATACGTTTCATATTTCTCGATAGAACACTTAATGAGAGTACAAAATGTTTCTTAGTGCTCCTCATGCTTTGGCATAAGTTAATTAAGGCAAGAAAAATCTATTCCCTCTGAAGAGGAATAAGGGATTTGAAACGTGTAGAATAGGTAGAAGCCAAATTAAAAATCTTTAATTTTATTGAATTTCAGATCAAGTTTGAAAGTAGTTGCTTGCAAAATAAAAGTCCATGAAGCAAGGGCATATGGCAACAGTTTATATGGCATCTGGCTTGATTCTATAAGTCTAGAAAAAAAGCGGGGCTCTCTCTGTCATCAGTTATTTGATGAAATGCCATGGACATGCCAGTTCAGTCAGGCTGCACCCAGAAACCCGTGTTTTAAAATTAAGAATAAGATCGCATGTAACAAGTTACTTCTCTTCTGTGGTAAATATCCAAGTGCACTTTTCCCATCAGCAAATAAGACTGAATTTGAGTTAATTAGCTGGCTTGCATTCTTGTGAAATAAAACATATTACACATGCTTACATAGACAGACTTACGAGTATGTAGATATATTGGGGTGGAGGAACTTTTAATAAGCATCCATTTCCCCTATGTGAAAATTGGTAGTCGTGGGAATAAAGTTTATTAAAAAAAATATGATTATGACTTGGTCTTTTTCTTTATCACTTACATTGTGTTTTTACGCACACGCAGTCATGCTTTCTGCGGTGTTTGTCTAAACGTATGGAGATACTGTATAAATTGCATCAAGAGAGAATGTGTGCATGACATAGGCGGACAATGCTTCTGTATCCAGGGACTTGCGAACATTTTGTGTGTAATGTGAATAAGTGACAATGAGCAGTTCTATTATTTTACAGAATACTTTATTACATTGTTGGTGTGCTGCATAAAAGCACAGTAATAGCGTTTTGTGTGTATGTTGGGTGCATTAGTTAGTGAAAAAGACTTGCTCCGTAGCTTATATATTATATATAACACAGGATATTTATATTGTATGGTAAATTAAAGCTATATGACACACTGCAGTGGGGCAAGGCAGTGAGGCCACTCTTCTCTTGTATTTGCTGTACGTCCCGTGGGTATCGTGTGTGATGTACCATTGCTCCGTGCGGCCTCAAACAGCATTTGTGCGGCCGCTGCTGGGCTTCTGGGTTGCAGGAAAGGGAAAGGTTTGTGAAGGAGAGCGTCTGGGCTACACCTTTGTTTGTTGTGGTGGTGGAATAACGTATCTCACGGTAGGTACAGGAAGCGCGTGCCGCGAAGGCGGCAGAGAGCAGCTGGGTATAGGTTAGCCGTGCTCTTTGCGATGGCGGTGGTTGTGCTTGCGGCACGGCCGAGCAGAAAAGGGAGGCACTGCCGCAGGGTCACCCGGGCCTGTTTTTGCCAGGGCCCTGCCCGGGCCCCGGGGCTGCTGAGGGCAGCGGCACCGCGTGGTGCCACGGCCCCATTGGGAGGGAAGGCGTCCATTTCCATGGCGGACACGGAGGAAACGCTGTCCGTGTGCGAGCTGCCCTCTGTGTGCGCGTGTACGGGCGAAGGGAAGCAGCTGCTGTGCGCGTGTGAGGCAGAGAGAGAAGGAGGCGGCTGCCCTCTGT
>NW_010547322.1:0-799 GCF_000687285.1 Phaethon lepturus
AGTCCAATGGCTTCAAACCAAAGGTGCCATTTTCTGTTAAATCCCACAGCGTTTAAAAGCTATTTAATGTCTGGGCTACTCCCTGCTGGGTTGTAAATAATTTTTTCCAGCACTGCAAATTGTTTACTAACATTTTTTTTTGAGGCCTTATTTTCCGAGGAGGGGATGCGGCTTGGAAACAAATGGCGAATGGCTCAGTCGGGGCTCCGGGTCGCATGCGATGGGCCAAATCCAAACACGCTTTGAAGCTTATTTGCAAAATTCGGAGCAAAACTTCAGGCAGTCTGGAAACAAGACGTTGTCTCTCCTCTCTCTCAATGTTTTATTCACCGTTTTCCTATATTCTATCCCAATTCCATGTACCAACCCCTGACCTGGGTGTTTTTCCAGCTGATCAGGGTTTTGAATCGGAACTTAAGGCGCGGCAAAGTCTCAGCGTGTTTGGTATCACGCACCAGCGTCTCTGCTGGGCGGTCTCCAGCCACCTCTGCGGAGCGGCCACGGCAGAGGCCTTGGCCCGCTGATCCCAGCTGGAAACCCGTGACGTGCGTGAGCTTCCCCCACCAGCCCCTCCAGGGAAAACCACCGTAGGACCCGGTGCCAAGCTCGCGGACTCCATCCCAAACCCCTTCCTCCCCGCAGTGATTTCTGTGCGGGGTCTTGGCTCCGTCATGTTGGCACTAACATCCTGCTAGTGCCAGCCCCGGGGTCAGGACTGGAAATAAAACACCTCCCCACGCAGGCAGCTTTCCGCTGGCTGCTTCTAGCTGCGGCATTGGGAAACAGCCGGGTGCCGCAG
>NW_010547322.1:815-1047 GCF_000687285.1 Phaethon lepturus
CAGGGGGAAACCGCCGGTGCCCCCCGCGCGGGCGCGGGACGTGCCAGCCCGTGGTGCTCGCGGTGCTGCCGGCTTTTCGGGTGCTCAGCCCGTGGCTGCTGTTGGAGAAGGGCTGCACCACACACCCGAGGTGTCTTCAGTCCTCACCCGCTCTTCTGGGCTAAAATCTCTCCTGCGAGTGCCCGGGTATCGCATCCTCCTACCCGAAGCCAGGCGTAGGACACGCCGCCGA
>NW_010547323.1:0-3275 GCF_000687285.1 Phaethon lepturus
TTTTTTTTATAATTTTTTTTTTTTAAATTTTAAAGCTCATTAAACTATCTGACTTTACCTCATTGAAATATCTCTGTGATAGATCATCATTTCAGGCAGGGTCTTTAGGGGAATCTACACTATGATCAAAAGCCTGGTAAATACCTGTCTATCCACATCTTTACTAACACAGTCTGCTGTTGTGTATTTTCATATTAAGGTGTAACAAGGCAACACAGCAGTTTGCCTGTTCCTTTTGCAAATCCAAGCAAAAAGGAAGATTCTCCAGAGGGTTTGCCAAAAAATTACATGTGCTGAGCTGACCTGTGCAAACCAAACTGACCTGTCATGGACACGACCATTGGCACAACAAAGTCATCCCTCGCTATGGTTGAGTAACTCACTCACAGACAATGTGGAAATGAAGGAGTTTCGCTCAAGTTCTTTTTTGGGGGGGGCACCTACTAGCTGTAACCAAAGAATCTAAAATAGAACTAGAGAAAGATCAATGCGGGGGGGGGTGGGGAAGATATCTGTTAGATATCCCTTTCTTGCTACTGTCTGCAATATTCAGCACAGGTTTTTAAGGTTAACTCATTAAAAACATTTCTGTCTCTGGCTCATCAACTCCATGAGAGCATCTGGGACTGCACAGGTTGTGGAGAGAGTAACAACTCTCCCAGGAAAAGCACCCTTGGATCATTACTGTCCTCTCAAGGTTAAGCAAGGAAGGAAGGATGGAAGGAGGGGGAAGGGAAGAACCACTCAGCCCCACACTCTTCCCCAGCCCCTCACATCCACAATACCATATGACCCTGGCTCCTCACCCTCTGCCCTGGCCTCCCCACCACTGTGCCCCATGGATTGACCGCAAGGGCATCTCCCCATCCTGCCCCAGCCTTCCCCCATGCAGCTTCTCTCCCCGCAGCTAGTGGCCAGGTCTCCACCACCTCTTCCAGAGTGTGAGGGCAGGAGGCAGTGTGGCTCCAACTGTAGGGCTCCCTGGGGCTTTCTTGGGTTAACCAACTCTTCCCTTACACCCTGAGAAAGCAGCATGGCCACAGACACCCCTGCTCCATGGAAAGACTTTTAACAGGGGACAGTGTCCCTCATGCCAAGTGCTCAGTGCTGGGCTTGCATCCAGTGGTTCCTGCTGGGATGGAAGTGCCCCATGGGCTTCCACTTCAATAGACCCAATCTTCAAGTTTGCTTTGCCTTCTAGTCATGCTGATGGCAAAAATAATCACTACAATTTTATTTTTAAAATCTTTTTAACATAGATTTCTAAAATTGTGGCAAATGATTTCAAACAGTGATGAATTGCTTATAACCACATGATTTGGTAATTTTTCACATTGTCTTTGATCACGTAATTAGGTCAAGTATATCACATTTCAGAGAACAAAATAATGGACCTTATTCACATTTGCAGTAAAACTCTGACATTGTACAGGGCTCCAAAAGAAGGGATGATGACTGTCTCCATAGTATTGGCAGAACTATGTAACTAGCACCAAGTAAAGTAGGAATCAGGCTCATTGATTTGTATCTGACATAGATACTGATGATTGTGAGAAATTCTTACAAACACTGCAACAGTGATTATGGCTCTAGTGATTGACTACAGGCAGTTTTCACAAGTGGAAGTGACTACCAGAACTGCAGGCAAGAGAAAACATGGGTTTTGGGGTCTCCTATGATTTTAGCCTCATACCACTGATACAAACTGCAGTCTTCGTCCAACAAGAGGTCATTAGGTGGACCAAGTGGTTAAGTTCAGAGTAGCTTAATTTGAGTCAGAGGCACTGCATGGTTGTACAACCATATGAGAATATCATCACATCCCACAGACTTGCAGACAAATTTTGCTCTGGGTTAACTTGGTGTAGAGTAAGAGTAGATTCTTGTCATTAGTGCAATTAATCCAAATATATACCATTATAATCTTCAGCAGTATTCACCTATTCAGAAGCATGCTCGCTCTCTATTTTGTGCACATAACTTCCCTTGACATTAACAGGAGGGGATAATAGACATGGAAATGTAAAGAGAGGTTAATACTCTTCCCTGTGACCTTCCCAGAGACATCATATTTTCTCAAGCTGACCCCTCATTATGCTGAAAACTGCAAAGAAAAAACCCCACGGTTTCTGTTGCTTTTTTGGTTCACTTCAGAGACTACAGACATCTGCCCTAAGTACATTCTGTTAATAATGATTTTGAACGTATTCTAAAAATCCACATCATTCCCAAAGAGGGGAAAAACACAAAAGAAACCCCAGTTGGTGAGGGAGGACAATGTGCGACATTATAAGCAGAGCTGGAGCTGCCTGCCGTGATTGCCACTCGGAGATAAAAATCATTCCTCACACTTTGAGACAAAAGTAAATGGCAGTTTGCAATGTTAAGAACCCCTGTGGAAATAAGATGAAATGAGACGAGGCTTCTAGACCTGTGAGAAAAATCAATCTGATGGAAAATTGACAAACTTGTTTAACGTGTCGGCACAAGATCCGAGAGTTGACCCGTAGAGACCTCCACTTAGGCATACCGTGAAGTTACTGTCAGTTCTCTTAATCTGTTCAATTACACAACAGGATCTCAAAGGGGACTTTTTACCAAACATCACTTTAAATTAACTTTTCTCCTTCGTGTTTTAAACTTCCAGTCCTTCCCCTCCTCTTTGCAGCAACATGGGTAAATTATTAAAAACCCCACTTGCTTATCAATGTAAATGCTGTAGAAAGATCAGTTTAAAATTTTGATTGGAAAGAAAGAAGGTTTGTGCAGTTAAAAAGAGGAAAGTGCTCATCTCATTACATGTGGCCAAATTCATCTCCACTATAATTTCTCTGAGGCAAAGGTCTATTGTTTTGCTGTTTGGGGCAATGAAGAAATGGTAGTAAAAAGCAGCACATCATCATTCTTATTCCATTAGGAACATGAAACTGTGCCCCTTTTCACAGCCGCAGGCCACAAAGCAAAATAGAGAAGGAAGTAAAATGGAAGAAATACTACTGTACTAAGCTGACACTAAATGTCTGTTTTTTTTCACTTCAGGAAGTGGAGCAGGAATAGGATAGGAAGGAAAGATGCTAAAGAATCCAAGGGATAAAACAAATTTAACTTGGAAGATAGGTAGAGAAGTATTTAAGAGGGAGAGATTGAACTCCAGATGGCTTTTCCTTCTTCATTATTTTATTAAATATAGCTTTGAAACAAAAGATTCATTTTTCCCAAAATCTGTTATATTTGAAGTCTGAAGCAAAAGACTCCGAAACTGAGCAGAAAGAGCA
>NW_010547324.1:0-2760 GCF_000687285.1 Phaethon lepturus
TTTATACAAGATATATTTAATATAAAGATATAAATTTACTGTGCTATTAACCCTAAGATCTTTTAATGCTGATGGCATGGATGATCTTGATTCCATGTGGCCTTGCAAGGGCGATAGGAGACAGTTGGCAAGACCAGAAGGTGCACTGGTGGAAGCATGTTAATGAGGGAGCCTTTATGGGGAAAAAGACCCTCCATAGACACTGACAGTTAATATTTCTTCCCCAGTAACTCACACACAGGCCTTGGACCAAAGGTCTCTATCATGGAAGCTGAGGACAGGGAGACCAAAGTGCCACAAAGGAATGATGCCTACTGAGCTTTCACATTATTTGTCCTCCTCCCAAAATGAACCTGTAGTACCAAAAGTTTACTTTTTTTCCTTTGAAAACAACTTCAAGGGATGCCTTCTTATGAGTTACAAAGGTATACCTTCCATAGGTAAAACATGTATTGACTGGCTTCCACAGTCCCTTTTAATCTGCACTTTCCCAAATCACAGCTTCCTATCCACCTCTGTAGCTCACAGAGGAGACTGAGTTACTTGAAGTCTTTTTAGACACCAATAAATATATTTGTGCTGTGGGATAAAAGAGAATTTTCTCTTCGTGTAGATGTCATCCTGTCTATCACCATGTACAGTGTCCCTGACTTTAATGTTCGCGTTAGCAGGCAGTAAAATGAGCACTGAATATCGTCAGGGCTTGGCCCCTTCATGACAACATCCATCCATGACAATACATACAGAACAAACAGTGAAGGATATGCAAGTACTACTTGCTTCATAAATCTATCTGCAAGTTGTGAAAAATCAATCATTATGGGCTAAATATATTTTTGTCAAAGAGGATCACGAATCAATTCGGAAGCTTTCTGCCGATGTCTTGATTTCTCATCCAGTTGCTACACCTGAAGAGGCTGCACCGGAGAAGGCTGACATTACTGCTTCAAATAGTTGGGCACAAAATTGCATAATTGTCAGTATCTTTTAAAAATACCATGACTACCATGCTATTAACCACCTTGTGAATCTCTAGGTCTGTCTAGTAGCAGAATTTCAGTATTACACAGATGAAGACTTTCACCACCAAGAGGAAACACATTTTAAAACAACAGCTTAACTGCACAATTAATTCTTCATGTAAAATGCTCACACCAGTGAGTACTGTGTTATTCTGGTTGCAGTAAATGTAATAGATCTAACATACCTGCTCTGCTTCACTGATAATTAGTGTAAGTAGGGCCATTACAAATTTATGGATCAGGTGCCCTGACTGCATATATGATCTGTCAAAGGAAGTTTTAACTGTCTTCACCATCTGATCCAACATCGTAACACAAAGGTGTCACTGGGTTAATATTTCCTAAGTATCCAGCCACATTTTCAGTGTTTTCTGGGGGCCTGCTACTAAGCAGATGTTTAGTACCCTTGCCAGGAGCCTCAAACAACCTTGTGAGAATTCCTGAGAAGGCTGGCAACAGTTTGTGACAGTCAGCCAGTTCTACCTAAGTCACAGAATGACAGACTGGCTGAGGTTGGCAGGGATCTCTGGAGATCATCTGGTTCAACCCCCTTGCTCAAGAAGGGCCACCTAGAGATGGTCGCCCAGGACCATGCCCAGATGGCTTTTGAATATCTCCAAGGATGGAGACTCCACAACCTCATTAGCCAACCTGTGACAGTGCTCAGTCACCCTCATAGTGAAAAGGTGCTTCCTGATGTTCTGAGGGAACCTCCCGTGTTTCAGCTTGCACCCATTGCCTCTGGTTCTGTCACTGGATGCCACTGAGAAGAGCCTGGCTCCATCCTCTTTGCATCCTCCCTTCACCTATTTCTGTACATTGATGAGATCCCCCTAAGTCAGGCACAGCCAGCTGAATATGAGTCGGCAGTGTGCCCAGGTGGCCAAGAAGGCCAACAGCGTTCTGGCCTGTATCAGGAATAGTGTGGCCAGGAGGAGTAGGGAAGCGATTGTACCCCTGCACTTGGCACTGGTGAGGCTGCACCTCGAATACTGTGTCCAGTTTTGGGCCCCTCACTACAAGGATGAGAGGAAATGGCCTCAAGTTGCGCCAGGGGAGGTTTAGATTGGATATTAGGAAAAATTTCTTTACGGAGAGCGTGGTCAAGCATTGGAACAGGTTGCCCAGGAAGGTGGTGGAGTCACCATCTCTGGAAGTGTTCAAAAAACATGTGGACGTGGCGCTTCGGGACATGGTTTTGGAGGCATGGTGGTGTTGGGTTAATGGTTGGACTTGATGATCTTGAATGTCTTTTCCAACCTTAATGATTCTGTGATTCTGTAAATCTTCTCTTATCCAGGCTGAACAGTCACAGCTCTCTTAGCCTTTGCTCGTAAGAGAGATGCTCCTGTCCTTTCGTGGCCCTTTGCTGGAAAATTTATTAAGCCATAGTCACCTGAAGCCATTGAAATGAACCACGTTTAAAACTGCACACATGCTCATTGGGTTAAGGTTTACACCGCAGAAGAGGAAGCTACTTCTTCAGCCAGAGAACAGGGAAGTCTATAAAACAGCAGGGTATGCGCTACTCACAGAATAATTTGCACAGCAAACAGATCAATTCATTATGCTTGCGATCTAAATGGTTTCTCCTGGAATGAGATTAGGAAAGCTAGAGATTTTCACCAGTGGGACTCAAACAGCAGGACAGCATCCCTAGTGCAAGCTTGCTTCTGCAGTACACCACCCTGGACCACACTCATGCTTCTTCTCAGCACTACCGGCATTCATGTATACT
>NW_010547324.1:2791-10488 GCF_000687285.1 Phaethon lepturus
TCCTAGCTTCTTTGTTGTCTTCTGCTTCTTTTCACGTGCACAGAGCTCCAAAACCAATATACAGACCATGCCCACCACCCATGTGGCCAGTTTGTGCTCAGTCCTGTGTGCTGCACGTTTGGATATCTCTCATGTTCCCTCCTCCATCTCTTCTACACAAGAAGGTTTTTCCAAATAACTGTAAGAAACAACCAGGTTCACTCTAGCTTCAGTGAAATTTGAAACATCTTCACAAAAGGATTAAAAGCCAAAAACATCAGGATTCCTCTGTCATACATCCAACAACCAGAGCTGTATTTTCCTAAGTTCTTATTTTAGAGGTTGTATGGCATGGACTACACTTTCAAGACACGAGTTCACGTGCAAGCTTTACCATAGAGCTATGATTCACAGTAACAGTTCAAAAATTATCACTTCCATTCTATTTCATGATGTTCCTCCCAAGACAGGCATTGATGACTAATGCCAAATCTCAGATTCATGAGAGAAAAGAAAAACCAAACCGACTGCGAGGAAGTGTTTGGTACCACCTTTGCTCTGTCTGCTCTGACCACAGATGACTGAACGCAAATTTTCAGGACTCTCCAAAATTCAGGGGCTCTCTGCACAGCACTGTGACACCAGATACAAAGAAAAGGTTCACTGGGCAGTGCAGACATCTACCACTGACTTACTCAGCTAGGCTCCCTTTGTGGTCAACAAAGGACACAATCCATGTCATCCTAAAGTACATTTCAACTATTAGATGAATCACACTCTAAAATAATGTGCCTCATTAAACATCATCTTGGATACTGCACTATAAACATCCAAAGTTAGATTAAATGAATCCTATCCACAGTATCTGTGAGAAACACTCAGCGTTCTGCAATTTGCTGGAGCTTTTATCTGCCTGACTTCACCATGACATCTCCTGTCAATGGTAAATCACTGTGATTTATTTGGAATTAAAACACTCAGACTGGAAAAGAAATGCAAAGAACAACTGGTGCAGAAAGTATCAGCAAATCTCAGTAATGACTTGTCTTCTGCATGGACTTTAGAGATCACGCCACACTCTCAGGTTTTATTTTCTAAACCCTAAGCTACTTCTGGCGATGATCCCACAAGCCCAGCTCATCCTCCAGCATCGAGACTGCCTTATTTCCCAGAAACAAGAAAAAAGCTTAGCACATGAAAAGCCCCTCCTTGCACAGAAGATAGGGCTTTCTAGGAGGACAGTCTCTGACTTTCTCTTGAAAATCCAATCATCATCACAAGCCTTATTCCGGCAGGTGCACAGTGCCCTACTGCAACATGCTGTATACAACCAGGCTGGGAACAAATACATTATATGACATCAAACATGTACCTTATTCAAAATCATCAGAGTTCTCCAAATGCAACTTCCCCTCACATGAAGTAGGCTAACCAGAAAAAGCTAAGTTATTTGTTCTCTCTGCATATATCACATTTACTTATATGCACAAGCACGTGTATATGTGACAGACCTGCAGCACATTTCTATATCCATCAGCAATTTAACAGTTAAAGAATATTACAGAATTACTACACCCTTAGTCATTCTGAGTCCAGTGAAACACTTCTCCATTTCCCTATCCAGTCACATACATTTTCTACATGTAGCTGAGAGGATGAAAATACCATTTTACACATACATACCTACATGTGGATGCACAGCCATACAAGCATGTAAAAATATAGATCTCATTTCTAAAGCACTATGTGCATTCTTACAAAGTGTTTGGGCTTTTAACATTGAGAACTCCATAAGCTAAAGATTTCAAGGAACTGTGTCTCCAGATTTTGGTCTTTCATCTTCCTCTCCATCCAGCAGTACAGTTCTGGTTTGCATACCAGGGAAGTGGTAGGCATTGTACACATATCCATGTAAGTTGTCAAAAACACAGCCTTCCACAGAAAGCATCACAGGTTCCACCCATCTGAAAATTCAGTGTCTCAAAATGCTTTCCTGTACTTGAGCATTTATTCTGCTGAAGTATTCATACGCCTGTGATTCCTTTTTAAGTAAAAAAATGGAATAAATAAAACAAGTAATTGCAATCTATGTTTCTAACAACTTGCTCAGTCTGCCATTGTTTTAATTATGGGATTTTTGGCAAAGATTGGTTTGGGTTTTTTAATTCTTTCATGTATACGAGAATTGTAGGTGCCTTGTATGTCAAGCAGCACTATTTCATCTTAACATATTTGGTGTTAAGATAGCCTCAGAAGACATGCAGCTTGCTTTCACTCAAGGTTCAGGAAACAGCATTGCTGTACCATGCATAAAAAGTTAATAACCAATACTGTATATACCTTAAACAAATATCCCAGCTGGTCAAGCACTCCACAAAAGGAAACACCCCAGACTGTTCTGAGGGAAACCAGTCAGTGAATCTCAAGCATCTTCTCCCAGTCGGGTCTAGGCAGAGCACAGGTGATATGTCTCAAGGGATGGGCTCCACTGGCAGACCTCTTTCAGCTGTGGAAAGGCAGGAGTGGTACTTGGGTTCAAATGCCTGGGCAAGGCCTGGACACTGGAGTCACCTCCCTTCAACTTCCCCAGCTGCTGTCTCATAGTCTGTAGTATCTGAGTGAAGTGATCCTTTGGGTCTACAAGTTCATCTTTTAAAGTCTAGACCTTAAACCTACACAACACCTGAGAATGTGCTTTGCAGTGGGTTTCTGAACACAGTCATTCACTATTCAAAAGTGAAAGGCAACTAAAATCACTAAGAAAACAGCAGGCATCCTGAAAATGTTCTCTGTCTCTCTGCCATTGGAATGTGCTGTCCACCTGTATCCTGGAGAAGGTAAGCCAGGATGCCGTCCTCTTCATTCCTGTGTGGCTGCCCTGCTTGCGCAGGTGAACATGGCCCACAAAACAGGACGTCTCCTTCCTAATATAGCTATGCAGGTGTTTTCCCATGCAGTCTTCATATCAGCCCCAGGAGCTGGTGCCTCCCAGTTGATCTTTTCCCTGACAAAGCCATTCTCCTTCCTAGGAGCCAGCCTCTTGCTTAGGGAAATCACGTATCAATCAGGCACTTCGACACTTTTCTTCACTAGCCTTGAGCCACCAGTCCTTGGAAATGCAGTTCAACAGGGGTGTACAAAGACAGGCGAGGAACTACATACTCCAAAAGACAGAGCTGTGTGACACGAATACCATAACCTGGCACCACGGGTAAAACTCTGAGCTCTTCTCAATCCCTTTTTACCCAGGAACTTTAATGTATTTCCAAATGCATTTCTGCACGGCATTATTTTTATACATTTTTGACAAAAAATTTTACAAAATTAGATTTGCATTTTACTCACTCTTGAGGATCTACTATTCAGTTTTTTCTGATGAACATTTCACAGCTGTGTCTTGCAGGGCAACCTCTGGCTGAGGACAATGGGGATGCCAGCTTCAGTCTTTTTCAGTGCTGACAGTAACAGTGAGTCTCTGTACCACGGTATGGTACGCTGCTCCTGCATGAGGAGAAACACACCATAAATGGAGCATCAAAGCAGACCAAGGAGTACAGAAATTTAACACCGGTGCTTTCTGCAGTGCTTGGCTGGCTGAATACACCTGGGCAAACCCAGCCATTTCCTCCCGAGACTTTCACAGCCGCTTCCTGCTATAAGAAAAACAAGTTCAAATCATGGCCGTCCAGTTTGGTTCCCACTAACTGACCTCTGAAAATGCAAAGCAGTGAGAGCTGCACAATTATACGAACAAGGAAAATGAGAGACACACCTTTGTATCTTCCAGAAATCACGTGACAAATCAATAAAATCAGGAAAAGGACCAGTTCTGCTTCTCACTCTAGTACCTTTCCCATCACATCTTGCTGTCACCCCAGCCCAGGTATCCTGTTTCAGCCATGGCACCTAGCCATGGTAGACGCGTGGATGCGTGGACTCGTGGACGTGAGCAAGTAGATTTTTCTCTGGTTACGAGAATGTATTAGGCATATTTGCTAAGGTTTCCATTCTCAGCCTGTGATCTCTCTCTTGTTCTCTTTACACAAATACTCCTACCGGCTCCCCTTCCTTGCTGCTTTTCCAGGTTTATTTGTTGCTGTAACTGTCATTACATCCTTTCTGAAGCCAGTGTATCCCCTCTAAACTCCAGACAGACTACCGTGTTAGCAGTATTAGTGAGTAGATGAGAAGACTTACAGGCCTGCATTGCCAAAACAAGGAGGTGTTTACCGGGTTGTAAATTCAACCCTTGAAGCATGCAGGGGGCTCATGGTGGTTTCCTTTCTCAAGGTAAAATGGCAGCTCTGTACTTCTGTAGAGAAGCAAGTCACAGAAGCTTCCCCAAGGCACAGAGGCAGTGCAAGCAGCTGCCACTTTAACAAGTAGGAAATGGACTTTTACTCTCCTAAAATTCTTGCGGTAGACGCAAAGGATCTGACAGAGACTGGGCTGATGGTAAAACAGAGCAAGCCATAAAAGTAAACAATGTGCTCAATTACTGCCTCGAAACAGCAATCATAGAATCATAGACTTATAGAATCATTTATGTTGGAAAGGACCTTTAAAATCACCAAGTCCAACCGTTAACCTACCACTGCCAAGTCCACCACTAAACCATGTCCCTAAGTGCCACATCTACAGGTCTTTTAAATACCTCCAGGGATGGTGACTCAACCACTCCGCTGGGGAGACCACGCTGGGGAGAAAGGTGACTCCCTTCTCTTTCTGAAGCCCACTGACACAGTACAGAAACACAGCTGATGATGACAAGCTTCCACGCCCCACCTCTTATACCCAGCAAGGATAAGAAATATTTCACATAAAAACTGCTAGCAAATGGGAGGAGTATTCTAGCAAAGTATTACTTCATGTTTGCCCACTTCTTGCATGCTTCACTACATGTCTGCTTCAGGCCAGTGCTGAGAGATGGACTTGTGGACTAGCCATGTTTCACCATTCTCACGTACAGGTGAAAGAAATGCTGCAAAAGAGCATACGACCCCAAAGCTGAGCATGTGCTTCAGTAAACTCACATGCATCTTATAAAAAGTTAATACCTGTGTAGGGTGGTACTTTTTTCTTTCTTCTTTTTTTTTTGAAAGCGATGTGTTTTCAAACGAACCTTTTTGTTAAGCAAAACTGGAACTGCGGTCATCTCCTCCCCTTACAGCTAGAGAGGAGACCAAACAGACTGCCTGGGAGTGTCTGGCTCCACAAGTTAGAAATAAACCCTCCGGCCTCAGTCCAATGTCACTGCTTGTTCAACGGTGTTCACAAACGAGGGAAGTCACTCAGCCTGCTTGAACTTCTGAGAGCTGCAGACAGAAACCTGCTAAGAATAAATAATCCCTCTTGATCTCTGAAGCAGAAATCATTGCTGAAATGCCAGTTCAGTGACTTCAATTAGAAAATGCTGTTGGAAGACCTTACCGTCCCTCTTTCCTACTAATTAACATCTCTGCATAACTCTGCTGCTTTTCCTATCCTTAATGCATTTAGATCAGCAGATGTGTTTATGTGCAAAAACCTACTGACAGATAATTCAGCCTGTGGCCAAATGGTGACAGCCTGAGGTATTCAACCCCTTTTTCTCTTTGGTCTTCATAGGCAACGCCTGCTGCCAGACCCCTGCGTACTAGCACAGTTGGGGAAGGACAGCAGCAACCAACAGCAGGGAAGCAACAAGGCAAGGACTTACTTACAGAAGCTGAATTATTCAAATCCATGGGGTTGGATGGGAATCACCTGCTCTGAAAGAGCTGGTTGACCATTTCTGTATCATCACTGAAAATGATGGTGAAGTCGAAGAAGTCTCTTATAACTGGGAAAAGCTAACGTTATACTCATGTTCAGATGGGACACATGGGAAGGAAAACCCAGGGAAATACAGGCCTGTTAGGTTACCTCAGTCCCTGGAAACATCGTGGAGTGCATCCTTGTGGAACGCACATCCCAGCATGTGCAGGATGAGAAAGTAAATAACGAACAGCCAGCCTATCCATGCTCAACAAATCAATGAGCTATTGTTTAGTATCAATGTCCCCAGCGATGGCACTGAATGCACCTTTGGCATATCTGTGAATGACACTAAATTGGAGGAATGGCTGACATGCTAGAAAGTAGCATTGATCCATCGAGCTTGACAAACTTCAGGACTGAGCCAATGGAAATCTCCAGGGAGAAGCATGAAGTTCTGCACCAGGGCAGAATAGGCCCATGGACCAGTACAAGCTAGGAACTGATCAGATGAGCAATAGCCCTGCTAATGAACCCAGATGTTAGAGTGGGCACTGCACTTAATATAAGCCAACAGTGTGTTTCCACTGTGATTAAGGAAAACTACACTGCACTATATTGGTAGGGAACACGACCAGTAGATCAAGGGAAGCTATTTATCCATCACTTTTGAGGCCACACCTGGGACACTGTGTCCCATTTTGCACCCCCCAGTTCAAGAAGCAGGTTGAGAAACCAGAAGGGATCCAGGAGAGGGCTACCAACATGGTCATGAACCTAGGGTATGTTCTGCAAGGAAAGGCTGAGAGAGCACAGCTCATTCAATCTGGCAAAGAGGAGGCTAGGGGTTGATCTAACAGCAGCCTACAACTGCTTGAGCAGTAACTTGGGTGATTATGAAGATAAGAGTGCCAAATGTTTTGCAATAGTGGAAAATGATATAACAAGGGACAACACTAGCAAGTTGAAGTTTAGGAGATTCACAACAGAAATTAGAAAGAAATTCTTTACTAGGAAGGTATTGCAGTGCTGGAACAGGCGGAAGAGACACAGTGGAATCTCCACCCTTGGAAATACCCAAGACCTGGTAAGATAGTGCTCGGGCAGACCTGATCTGGTGCAGTGACAGGTCTTCTTCAAGCAAGAGCTAGATTAGATGATCTCACAAGGTCCCTTCCAACCAACATTCTATGAATCTACTGTAGATTAAGCCACCTTGAGCTAGTGATGACTTATGCATGCAGAAAGAAACATTATTGCAAAATGCAATCACAAGTACTCTGCCTCTTAAAATCAAATATATCTTAATTTTTTTTAAAAGGTACCAAATATAATCAACATTGCATATCTCTGTGCAGCATTTATTTTGACTTTTATTTCCTACAATTTTTTACCATTCTGCTAAGACTTGGTATTTTGCAAGGTCAGTGCATCTGTACTAAGAAATGTCACAACACGGGATGTAACTGTGATCACATAGGCTCATGCTATTACTGCATACATGTAATTCCCGCTCCTCACCCTACTTTTTCTAAGTGCTAAGGTATGCTGAGAACAACCATTTTGGTAAAAGTGTTCAGAATACATTTATATTATAGCTCCCTTCACCACCACCCAGATATTTCAAATGAGGCCGATTTCTCAATTTGGTAACCCTCAATGTTGAACACCATGAGAAGGTACTACTGTTCAATTAATTTCTGTTTTTTGTAGTTACTTCCTGGGAAAACTTATACACTACTTAGGAACAAATGGCATACTCTGAAAACAGATTCCCAAAATGTCTCAGACGGTGTACAAGGAGCACAGGTTATACGCTATGACAATCGCATTTGGGAGCTGGAAAAATAGCAAGTTCCTTTCTTTAAAGGAAAAAAACCAACAACCAAATTAGAAACATTAGTGCTGTACACCTAATTAAGCCTAGTCTAATTTAATGTTGATTAGCTATATCATTCTGTTCACCTCACCATGTTCAGCAG
>NW_010547324.1:10519-13868 GCF_000687285.1 Phaethon lepturus
AGCTAGTGATTTCACTTGGGTATCTTATTTCTTACCTGTACTCCTTGGAAACTGTATAGTAACAAGTAATTTTACATCTACAGAAATAGTTCATCTGGCAATTAATATCTAGAATGCAGACTGCAACTGATGAAATTACCACAATGTGCTGCTAATTTACACATTATTTGTTAAAGACTACTTATAATCTTAAACTTGGCTCACAGAAAAGGGTCCGGAGGGTGAAACAGGTCTCAATGAATCTATTTTAAACCCGTTCAAATTAAAAATAAAGTAATGGTTTTTCTAATAGCTTTTTAAACAGCAAATACACCTGCAATGCAAAGGTCATTTCCTCCGCACTTTTTTCTACCACTACAGTCTCTGTTTTTTCAGTGCCTTTTCCTCACAATTGCAGCTTCCCTAACAAACATGCTACAGATGCATACACCAGCACAGTTTCTACAGTATTTTGCAATAGTTAGAAAGAGTTTGTAGTCAATTAATTTTTGTGGTACAGTATGACTCTAACACCAGAAAGACATCAGCTCTGCAGGATAAAAAGGATGGTACCTTTGCACTGTTTGCAGGGCATAGCTGCATGTTAAAATAAGCTCAACTCTGTTTTTACAAGAAAACATCCTTAACTTTTCAGTTCTTCGGTGATAACTCTGGAACAAAGTGTTGGAAACAGATACAAGGATTAAAAGTGAATAATTTGTGATACTAATAAAATGCGAGCTCTTATAATGGTCGCTCAGCATTATCAGCTCTCAAGGTAGTCTTAAAATAACTCTGTATTTCTATTGCAGCATTTACCAATGACCACCAACAACTGAAAAAATAAGTATTTTCTCAGCATGGTAAATAAAGCCAAAATGCTGAACAAATCCACCTGCTCAGTCCCGCCCAGTACCAGGAAAAACCCCACTATTAAAAGCAGGTCTAATACCGTCACTTTTCCCAGGTTCAAAAAGCAGCTTACTGTAAACTCCAACAGTTCCTCCTCTCAAGTTCAAGCAAAGTGGCTACAAAACTTTTCAAATTATATTAAATCTACAGCAGGAGCTGATGCTGGTACACAGAAAATTAAAACATGTAGCTGACGATTAACATTTTAGTGTCTTCTACAGGATAATATACACAGAATATGTTATTTTACAGATTGCCTTTGAGCCCGACTCCTACATGGACAGCTATTTAGTTTCTTCAAGCGCTTCAGTAGCTTACTCAGAGAAGTTCTGGAGCTAAAATCACTGCCAACAATTTGGAGATATGTCCTGTTTGTTAGATAAATCTAACAGAGAAGTAATGGAAGTAGTATCGGTAGGGACTCTTAACGCCTCTCCCAAGGATGGGCAAAATGCCAGAATTCATTCAAGTTATGGGTGGATCCCTTGCTCAGTAAATCACTTCTTCATGTTGATAGTCTTGGCAGCTCTGGCTAGAGGAAGGTTATTGTGGAGGTGAGGCTGGAGCAACCGGGCATCACCTGGCACGCTCAGGATTGCTTCAACACCTACACGATTTTGAGACACAGCAATGGGACTGAAAAGGCATAAATGGCCAGGTAGCTTTGCTTGCTGTCTCTTTTTATTATTATTTTTCACTTTTCCTAATTGAAAAAGGGAAAAGCTGCACTACAGCACTTGTTTGATATTTGAAATGAGATGGGTGGCAACAGAAAGTAATTCTACACCTCCCAGACACTTGCATTCAGAGGAGATGGCTGAAGGACAGACACTATTCACGTGTTGGGGTTCCAGTTGCACCACTTCCCACACCAGTCATCACACAAAAAGTGAGGACTTCAAAATTCAGGCAGTCAGGTCAATGTTTTCAAGCTTCCTCAACATCTAGCAAAACTGTAAACCTCAGCTGACCCACTGTTAAGAATCCCAAACTGGAAGTTTGAGCAAACCTGCTGCCTTTATTGGCGTAAATGAGATGGCTGAAGGATGGCGGAATAGTACTGCAGTACTTCACACAGTACAGAATAGCACTGGAAGAAAATTTGCTTTTCTTTAACAGACTTTTCCGTTCAAAATCCACTTATTTGAAATACTTATCTGCAGAAATGTATTTTATAACTGCTTGCCGGTTTCCATCCTTATAGGCTGCCAGAAAACAGAATTCCCCTGAGAAGAAATCAGATTCAGCCTCTCTCTTCCATGCTCACAAATTTCAGCTGGGAGCTCATGAGTTGAACTGTTTTTTATTCATGCCTCATCTTCCACTGTGATAGAGTTCTGGACAATGATGGTGAGACTGATTTTCTTACTGAAAAGTACTTCCTTTACATTTGAATAAATATAGTTTGACCTTTATACATGAGGCATTTTTCAGCATGAATTTTATAAAACATCCAAGGAGGCAGAGACAGTATATCCCATTTTTCTCTCAGATTACAAACTGAGGTATTAAGAATAAAAGCACAGACTGAAAAAATAATTTAAAACATAGAAAACTTAACAGGAAAGGATCTCACTTGCTGTTTTTATGTCTCTCTAGGACGCTGGTTTTCTCTCTGTTCTGCTTCCATATTTTCATGCCTCCATCTCAAAGCCCATCTCCTGTCAGTCATCTCCTTGCTAATAAAATACTTTTCCTTCCTTTGTGTCAGAGCCCCTGAGCTCCTCACAGTCTCCACTCCATTGTAGAGATTCAGATCAGCACTTTTTATGGAGTCTTAGTTCAATTTAGGGGATCAAACAAGACATTTTCCTCTTTTATCACTTCATTTACACATTGCAAATGTGTAAATCTGAAATGTACTAGTTTACAGTGCATCTACAGTATCTGTATCAATGATCCGGGTGAGGGGATTGAGTGCTCCCTCAGTAAGTTTGCAGATGACACCAAGTTGGGTGGGAGTGTTGATCTGCTGGAGGGTAGGAGGGCTCTGCAGAGGGATCTGGACAGGCTGGATCAATGGGCTGAGATCAGCTGTATGAGGTTTAATAAGGCCAAGTGCCAGGTCCTGCACGTTGGTCACAACAACCCCATGCAACGCTACAGGCTTGGGGAGGAGTGGCTGGAGAGCTGCCTGGAGGAAAGGGCCCTGGGGGTGCTGGTTGACAGCCAGCTGAACATGAGCCAGTGGCATGCCCAGGTGGCCAAGATGGCCTGTATAAGCATCCTGGCCTGTATCAGGAATAGTGTGGCCAGCAGGAGTAGGGAAGTGATTGTGCTCCTGGGCACTGGTGAGGCCACACCTCAAATGCTCTGTTCAGTTTTGGGCCCCTCACTACAAGAAGGATGTTGAGGTGCTGGAGCGTGTCCAGAGAAGGGCAACGAAGCTGGTGAGGGGTCTGGAGCACAAGTCTTATGAGGAGCGGCTGAGGGAACTGGGGGTGTTCAGTCTGGAGAA
>NW_010547324.1:13947-24450 GCF_000687285.1 Phaethon lepturus
TGAGGAGCGGCTGAGGGAACTGGGGTTGTTCAGTCTGGAGAAGAGGAGGCTGAGGGGAGACCTTATCGCTCTCTACAACTACCTGAAAGGGGGTTGTGGCGAGGTGGGTGTTGGTCTCCTCTCCCAAGTAACTAGTGATAGGATGAGAGGAAATGGCCTCAAGTTGCGCCAGAGGAGGTTTAGATTGGATATTAGGAAAAATTTCTTTACGGAGAGCATGGTCAAGCATTGGAACAGGCTGCCCAGGGAGGTGGTGGAGTCACTATCTCTGGTGCATTAGTGGAAACATGGTTGGAAACTATGTGCTGACAGGAGCAAAACACCAATTCCATACCTACTGTCTACGCAAAGCAGTTTGAAAAACAAGCAAAAAATACACAAAAATGTCAGTAAGAATTGTCAGGAGGATATATTCTGAAGAAACAATGTAAAATACTTTATCTTAGGCCCAGCGGCTTACCTGTGTATTGAAAAAACTGTTTCTGGTACCATCAGAGTAATCTATATTATTTTTCATAATATAAAACCCCGTTATTTTCCTGCGAAAATCAGTGTGAATCAGGCTGTTATTCAATCTTGGAAAACTGTAACTGGCCTGAAATAAAAAGATCCTGAGATTAACAAATTTAGTCTTGTCTTCAGGTGCCTTCACCACAGTATACCCAGAATCTTCCCCTGAAATATTTCACCTTTCTGCTCTTTTCCCACTGCACTGTTGCTTTTCCCCTTGTTTTCTGTTTCAACACCATCTCCAAACCAACAGCAACCGAGTAGAACTTAGGGTGTATCTGAGAACAAATACAGATAGCTCCCAGGTGAAATTTGGTGATGTACTCAAAAGCTCATGTGTGTCAGGGAAACAGGAAAGGGCAGAAGTCTCACAGGATGCATGACTGCAGTCTGTAGAGCAGGTTTACTGACCACCAAAGACAAATCACATCCTCAGATTTTATATAGAAATGGCTAAAACTAGTATCAGCAAAACTGTAAGGAGGGCATCTGGAAGGCAAAAAAATAAAAATTGAAAAAAAATCCCCACCAAGATTTAATTATCTGAATCCTCCAGCCCAGCACACAACTATTGAGGTTGATGTTACTACCATGACAGCCCAGTTTTCACTATAAACACCACTGAGCTGCAATTGCACAGCATTACACCACTGCCCAGAAACAACTGCACAAACACAGAAGACAAGATGATCCTTGCCCTAATCTGAGAGAACAAACAAGAGGCAGCAACTGGACAGACAGGCACACGATGTAGGAGGGATTCAGCAACAACGCTGTGAACAGTTTAAGAATCCAGGCATGCTAGCAGCATCTTGGTTACCTTTTTTTTGCAGGTATCACAGTAAAGCAAAGGGGAGGTGCCGAGTGAGGCTTCCCAGGCAGCACCACGGATGTTTTCAGGTAGTTTTCCCTGGGCATGAGCCTTTGTGTCAAAATGTGCCAAGGAGGTAACAGAAGGCAGCATCCTGAATCAGCCAGGGATGCAAGTTGAGCTTTTAGCACTGAATGAAAGATGAAGAGTCACAAGAGGCTTCAGCCCTCCAAAAATGGCAACCACCTTATGTTCATTACGGTAGAGAAAAGGGAGATGGTCATGGGGAGGAAGGTGCTTTGGCCAAACCCCTAAGACTAAGGAAACAACCTCTGCAGGGATATTACAGGCAGGGTAAAATCCTAACATTACCAACATCACTGAAGCATGTTACAGTAACAGATGCACATACTATGAGACGTAAGTTCTGGGCACAGTTTTAACAGTACAGAAGTATACAAAAGAGATGGATGCAAAAGAATTTGGCAAATTTTAGGTACAGTGTGGTCACAACCACCTGGAGAAAACCCGAATTAAAGATTTTCTTATTAGGAGTCTGAGTGGGAAGAAGGATGATGAAATGATCAAAAATACGGAATTGCTGGTGATGGTTTGTAAAAGGGGAAAAAATCCAAGGTTATGGGATAGAAAAATGTCAGCTGTCATCTCCATGTCCACAAGACTATGCTGGAAAGAAAGATGGGTATTTCTGGCCCATAGAGAAGATAAGTTGGGCACAGAGCAACAAAGAGAATTCTTCAGCACAAGAGCAGGAGTTGAGCTGATGTTTATCTCAAGGTAATCTCATCCACAAGACGCAGCAAACAAAGACAAACGACCAAGGGCACAACCACAGAGAACAATTACCAAAAAGCTGAACAGGGAAGGATCCTCCAAGCAAATTGCTGAGGTGGCAGAAGAACCCAAAGAGGACAGGATCAAAGAACAAAGGCATGGGCAGGATTTCAAGAACAACATTGGGGGCTGCAAACAGCTGACAGTTCAAGTGAGGCTGAGGAGGCACTGCACGTTGTAAACTTTGATGGGGAAGTGGTCAGTAAAGATGCTATCCAGAATGAAATATGCAAAGCTGGATTGGAAAAGGCACATTAGAGAGAGGCACTCCACCAACAGCTACTGACAGCATGTGGAGCAATGAGGAGGAGGAGAGAGTTGTAGAGGGTACCTAGAGGTGGGAATGTAACTGGTGATGGCTGGGCCTGTTTTTCAAGCTGAAAGAGATTCAAATGAGCTTATTCTGCTAGCAAAACCGGAGGTACAAGAGGTGAGGGTGGATACTCAGAAAAGAGATGAAAAAGCAGTGAAATTACTGAGATGGTACAGGATCAGCAGGGCAAGTGGAGGGGTTAGCAAAAGAGGGCAGGCAAAGAACTTCTGCCTTTGCTGGAGAACGGGAGGCTTGCAAGAAGGGCAAAGAGAACACAAGCAATGAAAAAAACTTCTTTTGCCAGTCTTCTCTTCAAAGCAATTGCTGTGTTCCTACACAGGGAGAGAACTGGAAGGAGAAAAAAGGGAATCCCCCAGGGACAAGCCCAAGCTGGCAAAAACCTCACTGGGGCTGTGGAGAGGGACTGCCGTGAAGCTGCAGGGACCGGATGGCCACCAGCCTACCAGAACCACGGGAAACCGGCCTGGCACTGAGCTCTGCATCAGCGCAAAGCCAGCCCAGGAGCACCTCACAGGGATGCCAGAGCAGATTCTTGTATTATTGCAACAACGAGATAGAAGACACATCAGAAGAAAATATAGACCCTTAAATATCCTTAAATGAATGCTGGGATGATGCTGAGTATGCAGTAAAGGAGCAAACACACCCCCAAAGTGTCAACTGTAAAACTTATGGTATTTTGATGTGTGCACAGTCTTGCTCACAAGTTAAGAAATTTCAGTTTTTAAGTTCCTGCCTTGTTAAGGCCTTCTGAGAAACCTGAATGTTTCACTTGACAAAGATTTATCCAACATAATGAGAGCTAAAAGATGCAGGAATCATTTGCCCTATTAGATGTACTGTTCAGATGGTTCCCATTTTTCCCATATTCACTGCTTTAAATACTAGAGTATTTCTAAGAATTAGTGATACACCAGAAAAGTTTTTAAGTCAGTGATTACGAAGAAATTTCCAGATATTAAAATTGAATAGAGTACATTTAGTTCAGAAAAAAATATCTAGCAAGTCCTTTCCTTGGAAAGAAAGAGAAGTCCTACTTTATAGAGTGACCAAATTGCTTTTCTGCTTCATCAAAGTTCTGCTTATGGTTACATTGCTTTTTCTTCCTTGGAAAGTTAGACAAGGCAATAGAGTCAGCCAGACAAGACGAAAGATACAGTGGCATGTTTCTTGGAAGCGTAACATAAAATTGTTTCAGTCTCATGATCATTGCATTTGCCTTCTGAAAACAATCCAGGCCATACTTAAGTAAATATTTATAATAAATTACTACATCTTTATGAACTGTCAAATTTGCCTAGTGCACATGATGCAAGAAACATATATGTATTTCCCAAAATGCACAGCAGTCCATTTAGGAAGAGGTATTTCTAATTTTCTTTAAGAGGGAAAAGAAGATTTACCTCCTCCTGTCTTTTCTATCAGTCATGCAAGTCTTCATTAGAGAAGTTTAACAACACTTTTTTTTTTTTCCACCACATTTTTTTCCAACATGCAGTAATCAATTAAAAAACAACACTGTAACTGTGATATATAAGGGAGCAAATTCTAATTGCTGGAGATCAACAACAAAACTTCAATTTACCACAGTAAGACAAGAATTCGAATTTAAGATAGCACGACTAAAACACTAATAAAGCTATCCTGACCTTTGAACTGCTGCTATGAGTGTCAAACTTTTCACTTGAGATTAAATATCGCATGCATCTGATGTACACAGTTCATTGTATGCTGTATGCACACAGAAAAACATACAAAGCTGTACCAATCCATTTTTAGCCAAAAACATTATTTGCTAAGCATCTTAAATATATTTTGGCAGCATATATATTATTTATTATATTGTATAAGAGCAGGATTGTTCCTCTATAGAACCATCAATTAACTACATTCATATACTTACATTCAGTTAGTAAAATGCAAAGCACCTATTTCACTACCTTTGAAATACAAATATGTTGAGCTCCACCATTCACCTGGTGTACTTGGCAAAGTATTGTAAGTGATGTTGGAAAATAGAACGAACTATAAAGCAAAGACTGATAAGGCTAGACAATGTTGACACTGATGCGTAACTCTTATTTAGTTTTTAATCTTCTAAATCCAGGGGACACACATTTGCTTTATGCTTAACAACTGATTTGTCAACACAACAGTATCTTAGAAAATCAGCTGTTCACAGAAAGGTAATCTGCTTCTCCTCAGTACTGAGGCTGAATAAGCTGGAGTGTGTACTTTTCACAAACAATCATCATCATAGATCAAATCCTGTGTTGGTAAACACAAGGAAACACGTTTGTTTTACTTGCTAATGGTCAGAAATTTTTGGTCTGCTATGCTATAGAAAGAGAAAATGAGCAATGGTCCTGAAAATAAGGCCAAACAATCTTACCGAGAAGTGAGTTGCAATTAAAGCCTTCCACACAGTGGCCACAAAAAAACCGGACAGAAAATATATAGCACATGCAGCAGCAATTTTTTTTAAATGAACGTTGGATTGATTGTACAAACCTTTCCTATAGAAGGAAGGTAAAAGAGAGCTGGCACTGTACTTTATAATATATTCAAGGAATAGCACTCAGAAAAGGAAGTGTTTAGCCATTCACAGACAGTGCTTATACTATTAACTAGGTCTCTCTAAGCTCCGGATGAAAGCAGAAACAGATGCTCTATTTTCTTTGAGATGTTTTTGCAAGTGTCTGAAGAATATTCAATAATATGCAGTATCAGGGCACAATATACTGAATTTCTTTCAAGATGACTGCACTTGACTATTTCTGTAAAAAAAGCCAGACTGGGTGACATTGCAGCAATCCTCAGTAATGGGGCACAGGCAAAATCCCCTCTCATGACCGGGCACTGCGGAGAGCCAGAGTGTGCCCAAAGACCCAGTCATGGCTCATACCTGTTTTCACGCAGCAACGCCCAGAGGGGGGAGATGGTAATTTGGTCTTTTTGTTCATTCAGTTCTTAATCTCTCTGTTGAGACTGACAAGGGAGGAGACCCATTAGTGTCAGCTCTGCTGGCACTTTCTGTTATTAAGGCTACTTAAGCTTTTCCAAGTAAATTGCACGTGTCAAACTAACATCACAGAGTGATGGGCAAAAAAGCCATTACACAACTGCTCTCCCTTTCTCTTGATCCACCCAGGAGCTAGGGGGAAGGGAAAAGACACAACCTGGAGACTTTGGCCAACTCTTTTCAGCTCCCTGTTCCTCCCACTCATTATACCCCTATTTTACACTATTTACAGGCAACACATTAGTCATTCCCTCGATTCTTTCACTTAACGGGAGGTTAATGCCTGGACATACATGTCCCTCTCAAAGTCTTGCTATAGTCACCATGCTGGATACACCTCACCTAACTTAAACCTTATAAAAGATTTGGTTTAGACTAGTTTACTTTCCTGCTACAGTCAATGGAGAAAGAGAAATGGCTGTAATGCAGGCACAGCGTAAGTGTCCAAGGTTGGTCCTGGCCCCTTCCTCTGACCATAAAGCGCGTTTTTACCTCTAATTTTCACACACCTCTACTTAGCTGGTGTGAACCCTATACATAACAACCAACTGGCCATCCATTAAAGAAAGTACTTTGCTACGTCAAGGCTTCCATCTTCTTACAGAAAGAGCTAGAAATTGTTTGTAGACTGCCTTCTGAACTATAATTATAGACCTGAGCTCCCATCTGTGGGCTACAGGATTCCCAGCACCTTTTAACCACTGTTCATTTATCCGTCATTTAGCATCTTTAAGCAGCAAAGGCATTCCTTGTGCCACTTTGAGTATATCTAATCTTACACAGGCAAACCCTTAAGTAGAAAATAAGTATGATTCTTGACCCTATTAAGTCACAGGGAATTTGCTGTTAACTTTGACGGGGTTTGGATTTCACTCCAGCTGATAGCCAGAGAGCTGTAAGATTTTTATTGCTCATATTTGCAAATGGCTTTCAATCTTTAGAATTTTTTTTTTTAAACTCTGAATACAGGATCTTTTTTGGATCTTGGAACATTTAATCTGTGGATCTTCTCCAGCTATAACACAACACACTGAAGAATTATTTCTGCTGGGTGTAATGTCTGCTGTTTAAAATCCACGCATGTTCTTTGACGTGAACTGGACTGCCAGCCCGCAACACAACTCCAAAACACGAATTTTAAAAAGCACAGTTCTTCTCAATTCAAATATGCGTTCAACTCAATTACGGCATTTCTCCATCTTGTCTTCCCTCTCTTTTGCTAGTTTCTTCACTACTTTTCAGAAGGAAATCAAATCAGAAAAGGAAGAAATACTAGATGGGAAGTTTAAGCACATAAAAGTCAATTCAAAGTTATGGCTGCCAAAGGAACATTAATTCAGCTAACTGCACAGTCACTGTAAGGTGCACACATTAAAACCAGATACTGTAACCATGTACGATGCACAGACACCAGAGAACTGTTAGGGTTCTTGCAGGAAAACATACCTTCATATTTACGAACTTGCTGGCTTAGTTTATTCTTCTCTGTTTAAATTCTTCACGATGAACGTAACTAGCTGTGTCACTGTTTCATTAAGTACCCTGACATTTTAGGTAGATGTTTTGAAGAGATTTATGCCCCTCCATCAAAAAGGGGCAAAAAGAGAGGCAAAGATGAACAAAGGGCTGTGGAGCAGTATGACCGTGGGAATGAGGTGCCCTCCACATGAAAACAGAAGAGTTCTTTAGGTAACAACAGAATGGCCAGCCTACAAAATGTCACTTACTCAGCTTTCTCTAAAATAGAGGGAGTCTTAGGAGCACCATCTATAGGAATTAATTCAAACAAATGAACAAGTTGTCAAATTTTCCCCCTAAACTATGTCCTGCAACTGAGGAATTTGATGTCCACTTTGCCTCACCTCTCCCCCTCACCACCATACTGGAACCCAAACGACCACCCAGCAGGACAGATAAGGGACAGGGGAAGCATGTCCACAGGTCTCCCAGCCTCATCCTCTTCACTAACTGCAGAGCACACTTACGGAGACAGAGACAGAAGGAAATCCAGGCTAGGCACTTAATTTGGAGATTTTGAATGTCCCTCTCTTGCCATTCACTAGAAGATAGTCCAAGGAGACAGGTTGGCTTAAGAGTCAAATGTCTACATTTCAATAGCGTGATGTTTCAGTAACATCTGAAAGACTTCACAAAATGACCTGCTTATCTTTCTCACGTTCATTCTAAATTATCGTTTTTAAAATATAATAGCAAATACAGGAACTATTTTTCCTCACCTAATACAAACTAAAATGCATACTTTTCGTGTATCTATGTCAGGGAACTAAGATTAGATAATCCAAAGATAGGTAAAATTAGATTATCCAAAACATTTCTGTTTTGGATATTGAGACCCAGATATGGGACTCAGCCTCAGTGGTGGTTCCCACTGCACTGCCTCTACCGACTCATTTCCAGTCTTCCCATAAGAGATCCAGCTCAGAGAAGATGCCTCTGGACAGGCAGGCAGGTCTGTCTGAAAGTACGCTCACTGTGCTTGCAAGTGCAACCTGCTTTTAGGGCCCTGCCTGCTTCCCATCTGTGGTAGGAGAAAAAGGTTTAAAATCAGGTAACACAACTGGATAGTTACAACTGGGATATATGCAAAACAAATCCAAAAATATCCCAAAGATTTTCTGCTTTGTTTGTTCCCTTGAGAGTAACCAATAAGCACAGTATTTTGAGGCTAGCCCATTAGATCTTGCTAAAAAGAATACATGTGATGACGAAAATGGTGAGTAAAAAGGTTTGCTTTTTAAATCAATATTGTCATCTGCTCCCATAAAAACACCAGAAGAAGAAAACCAAAAAAAAGTCTGGAACTGAAAAGAAATCATTCAAAAGAAAGAAAATTACATAATTTCAAGTCTTTTTGTAGGTTTTTATACACACCGATTACTTTGCAAGGTCTTATTATGTATGCTCTGAACATATATTTCTATAATATAGTCAACAGTCATTATTTTTGTTAAGTCATTTGTGCACATGAAAGAAAATCAGGAAACCCATATCACCATCTGGCAGGAAGGTCTTCAACCACAATATTTGTCAAAGGTTTTACTCTTAAAAAAATGTTTAAGGAAGCGTAATGGAGACACTGACTGATTGCTGTACTCTGTTCATCTGCACAGCACGGCAATTTCCCTTTCGGATGCAGACAAGGATCAAGCCTTTATTGACTTAGATGGTGTAATGGATAGTGATAGATAATGTTTTTTAAGAATGAAAGAGAAAGAAGGAAATTAAGTAGCTCTGCGGTTCTTTGTAAGACACTTCAATTTACTGATAACTATCAAAATAAGCACAGTGATTTTAGATGCATACAAAAATAGAACACAGAAAAAACTACATGGAATAAAGAAGCCAGGTACTGAGAAGTACTCTAGTTCTCTCCCATCTACTCAGGTCGAATGGTTTTCTGATTGCTGCATGGGCATGTAGTAGTTAATGAAGAAATTTGATTCTTCATTCAGCTGTAACATAAAACTGCATAAAATATCAAATAATAACTAAAATTTCCTTGACAAAAGATAACCATAGGGAATTTCTGGAAGTGACTCCGTAAACTAAAACCAGTGATTTAATAACAGGCAAATGGGCACCAAGAGGATTTAAATGTCCACATATTTTTCACAAGTTAAGGCAAAAAAAAACATTTAATTGGGCATCTTGTTTGTACTAAAAACAAGAAGGAAAATACCAACTTGAAGCATTATGCAAGATTATCCTATGTCTGCCCAATCGTCTCAATAAGAGTGAGGAGATACAGCAGCCAGCAGGCCCCCGCGTACCCAGGCTGTCTACAGCTCTAGTCCACGGCAGAGGAACTGGGTGTTACCAGGGCGAAGCAACACACTTGTAAATCCACCGCAACCGTACAGCAAATCATTCTGAACATCTAATCACTACCAGCCAGCTCACTGGCCACATAGCTGGATTGAAGTTTTGGCAGTTTGCTCCAGGAATAAAACTTCCGACAACTGCAACAGAAAAAACAACATTTCACTCAGCTTTATACCTTCTGAAGACAACCCAACACGCCCTGGGCTTTTACGTTCAAAAAGAGGATTCCTTAGAGTTTTTTGAGCAGCAGACACAATTGTCATAAAAGTAGGGCATTGGGAAGAACTGATACAATTTAAAGAACTAATTTTACATGTGATTTAAGAAACGTGGAAGCTCAGCATCTCTGGTGATGATAAAGGTACAATGATTTGCAACAAAATATAAATTTTATAGTAAAATTCAAGAATTCTATTTTTTAGCCAAGAAGATACTGTATTTTCATAAATGTCTATTCAGTCTAAAGAAAAATATTAGAAAACAGTGACTTGTTGGGTATATTTTTGATAGAACACGATTACTACTTCTCAGTATTGTGCAGAGCTGCTTTAAGAGGGAAATGACATTTCAATTACAATGATGAAAACCACTGTTTTTAAATAGTTTTATTCATTATTTCAAGACCATCTTAAAGATTGATTACAATAAAAAACCCTACATATAGCTTTATAGCTTTTTTTAATAGTTCACTGACTATTCATTCCATTTTGCCACATGATCTTAGAAATACAAGACTAGCTAATAAAGTTTTGAAACGTTTCACATAGTACATATCAAGTAACTTTTGACACACTCAACAAATAAAATTCATATGAAATGGAGCACACAAATACTTCTAACACCTGATATGAAACAGTTAAAGGAACAACATTCATTAAATGGATATTTCCTCATCAATTCAAAGACCTTCAAAAGAATAAAGACCAAAACAGGAGCAGAAAGTATTTCTCAAACGAAGCTCACATTGCATAGCAAACACCTGCACCTTCACCACAGTTAAAACACCTGAAAGCTTCAAAGCCAAAGTCCAACCAAGACAGAAGAAAGCAGAGATCACAGGGAAGGTGTCATGCCCTCTATTAATCACCTACTATGGAGCAAAACCACCTCTCACCAGAAAACAACGGG
>NW_010547324.1:24534-29461 GCF_000687285.1 Phaethon lepturus
GTGTGTATATAGATGCCTATGTATCTATCTATGCACGGTATATCTCTCATTAGATACTTGCATCAAAATACATGAGATACAGTAATTGCTACCTGCCAAGGTTTACAAGTGAATTACAGAAGGGACCATTCATTACAATGAGCAGGAGGAAAATTATTTCCAAAAGCCAAAGAGACTTGCATTGCTTCAGAGCTGACAGCTCATCGGGGACATCTCGGTGGAGAGTGCGCTCCCATGACCCTGCGCAGTCCTGAGAGCAGTTGCTCCTATGCCTGCAAGATCTCTTCTTATCATCTGGGATGTTTCATGTCTTTCTACCTTACACTTGGTTTCCAAGCAGGCTCACAATGCGTTATTCCCCACCCTGCAACCCAGGAGAGGGGAGGGGGAGAAGGAACCAACCCTCTGTGCAGGATCGTAGATGATATTTAGCCCAGTTCGATCCCATTCTCAGTAATTTGGGCAACAAAGAGCTTCGGCTCCGCTAGGGGTGGGGAAGAAGGGTGCATCTCCTGGCCTGATCCTGCCATAAGTAAACCAAATAATCCCCTTCTGAACTATTTGAATCCTCCAAAGCAATTATTTTAGAAGATGGGCAAAGACATCAGCCAGACTGTATTATTCATATCCAGCCATATCCATAAGGCTCTTGGATAAACTCTCAGATACTTCTTTTGCGCCCTCGCTAACAACAAGCTAATACACAAAGTCACCTCTCAGGGGGTGGGGACCCCTAAAATCAGCAGGGTTGCGCATGGGTTTGGACATCGCCAGTGGCAAGAGACAGAGTCCCTGGCTGCATTCAGGCAGTCAGCAGATGGAGCCAGGATTTGGCACAAACAGCGACAGAGACAAGGAGAATTATAGGGAAACATCACAAAAATAAGGGGCATTAGAGGTTCCTGATAAACCTACGGCATCTTAGGAGCTGCAGAGGCAAGAGACATACGCTGCTCCGCTTGTCAAAACCTTCAGTAGGGCCAGGCTTTTAAGAAGGCAGACAAGAAATTTGGTTATAGCTGCTATTCACCGAGCTCCGGCATCACCAACACAGAGTGCAGGAGGGTAAAGACAAAGTTCAGACCCCAACTTAAATTCTGTTTTCAAACGTCAGTCCTTTTGTGTAACAAAATCATAAGAAAAGGAAGCAAAGAACTCAGCTGCCAAAAGCTTGCCTAATTAGCAGGAATTTGTTTGCTTCACATTTCTCAAATTCCTTTCTCTCTGCAAGACAATTGACTATGAAATACTCCTTTCCTCAAAAAAGCACCCAAGCAGAAGAAATAGAAGAAGTAATATAAACTGGCAGCTGTAAATTAAGCTATATAGTAAGCAGTCCAGCAGACTTTGTTCAACACAATGGCTTTGTTGGCTACAAACCAGAGGAAACAAAACCAACCCCAAATATTCATTCACATTCACACTGTTCATTAAACAGCAGTGCTAATACGTAATCTCACCAGATGCTATGATGAAACAAGTATCACACTCTCAGCGCACTGAAGCGTTGTTGTGCCAAACAAGAACTGTTGTCGCGCTGGCACAATCATCTGAAAAACAAGCAAACGTGCACGCATGCGTGCACAAGCTAGCAAGTGAGCAAGTCAAGTTCTTCAGCTGCCACCCAAGTTCCTTCCAAGGCTCTCATGCTTTTTAAACTGGCATGATGTGAGCCTGTTACACACAGATTACAGACTAAGTTTATGTTCTGTTTCTCCAAATGGACCTCTGTGTCTCCAATTCACACTAATGCACTCAATGCAGAATTTTGAGTGATTATACCTATTTTTGTCATATTTATTTTCATGTTCTTGTAATTTAAATGAAGCTGGATATAAGAAAAAGGACTGTGTCTGCACAGTATAACGGCCTAGTTTATAACCTCTTTGGTAAGGAGAAAAATACAGCTGTTCTGTAATAGCTAGTATAACGCTATGTTAAGTGCTTTTTTCCCTCAAGCCTATCTCAAACAAATTCTTACATCTTAATCACTACAACAACTATAGAAAAATGTTTGTCAAATCCTCTGATGAATAGGTTTATAAATATTTCTTTAACACAGGGTTGGGAATGAGAACGAAAACAAAGAAGGCTAATTTAAATGTTTACTATATTCAGGTGATGATATTTGCCTCACAGACACATTACCCAACACAAAAAAGTATTGTTATATTCAACATAAATAGAACAATATGTTCATTTGGAGCACCCAGATCTAAGCTCCTCCTGGGTTCTTCAAAGGAAAAGGTACTGTCACTAAAAGCAATTTTTAACCTCTCTCTTGATTTATGGTGTCATATGGAGAAAAAAAAAAAATCAGTATATATAGCTGCTCAGATAACATACTGCAGTATGCAAATATCAAGGGGAAAAACAATCAAAATAAATCACAGTCCTCTCCACTGCCATTTAAAAGTATTTCATCCAGGAAAGTAACCTCTAACTGATCACTTGCAGCAGCAGCATCAGTAAGAGCATGTCACAGCTCATTTGCCAGAGCTGCAAGAATGAAGCTCATCCTGTGCTGGAGTCGAACCTCCATAAACAAAGTGAACAGGTGCTTGTGGAAATACCCTCTTTATGAGGTCTGACTTTTGGTTTCTTGATCCATAGCACCACTGCCAAAGCCAGCTGCCAGTTTCAGGTACCCACAGAACTTTAATGCATTTAAAAAAAAATAAATAAATAAAAATTGAGTTATTAACCAGGTCAGTTCATACAGCAGTAGAGTAAGTTTCTCAGGGAGGTGCTGGGATGGCAAAAACTTTACTATGCTAAAACATTGAAAACAGAAGTAAGACCAACTGAAAGATAAAGGAAAGCACTTATGGCCACTGCCACCTCATGATTTTAGGGTGAGTCCAGTACATTTTGGAGGCAGTACCAGTTCCAAGGCAGCGGACAGACAAGCATCTTTCACTGAGAAAGCACTCACACAGCACCTGTCCTGCAAGTACATTCGCCCCCATCCACATTCTTCATTTCACCTGAACTGATCTTGAACCAGAGTATTTTTATTTTTATCCTTTAGCCAAGTCAGATATTTGATTCACAAAAGCACAAGACCATCAAGGTTGGGCATGAGTGAAATGCAGACCAGCAGTGAGCAGAGTGCTTTGCTTACCCTCAGAATAGACATTACATAGCAGCGGTCACCCAATCACATAACACAGGACTCCCAACAGTTAAGTCCCTGACATCTATACAGAGGTATGAGGTACATGTAAGTCTAAAATATTTCTGTATGTTTCTTAAGAATACTTTGGTTTACATTTCTCAGGAATGGACTCAGAGAAGAAAAACTTGTGTATTTCCACAGTGCAGCTACACAGTCACAAAGTCCCTTGACAGGATCACTCAGCACTACATGAAGCCAGGGTTTATTTTCCCTGTAGAACATCCTAAGAACTTCAAGACAGGTTCCCCTAACTGGCACAAGATAACTAAAACCCAAACTTGAGCTACTTTATTTCAAGCACATTAAAGTACTAGCCCCCACATGCCTCCTCTCAACTAGTTTTCTTTTTTGACCCACGGGCTTTTAAGTTTATTTAGTACTTACAGAAGGAAAACTCATCCCTTTCCTGCCAGCCTTACTGCTCCTTTGCTGACAGCTCTCTCCGTCCTGCTGCTTCCTGTGCTGCCTAGAGCTGGAAGGTTTTTCCTAATTCTTTGCCACCTCAGCGTAACATTCAAACCTTTCCTAAAGTTGAATTTAGTCAGAAAGAAGCATAAATAAGTTTTTATATATGTTTTTATTCACATTCCTTTTTACACTGTACATTATGGCTTATAAACATCTAAGGTGAGCTTTTCGTTCTTCTGTATCATCACCTACCACGCTGGATCTGCGAACGCTGCGCCCAGCACCTTTGGCTCACACCATCTGTGTCTGGAAGGACTGCATCACCAAAAAGTGGAGAAAACCTTGGATAAAAGTGCTACAAGGGTTACAGCAAACTATCAACATACCCATTCCTAATTCAGTAAATTGTGCAATTCATTACAGGAAGGATTATGTCCCTGGGGCACTGTGCTCTGGCCAAAACACACCCACACACACCCCCTTTGCAGTTCCTCCCCGGACAAACCTCAGCAAACAAATGTTCTCCCTGCCGACATCACGCCATCAAGCGCTAATGGAAACACTCGGTAGCTTGCAAAGAGCAAAACCATTTCCAGGCCACCACGTCACTTCACCAAAACATATACACAAAACAAATTATGTATGAACAGGAACTGGACTCAGTTCTTCCATGCGCACGTGTACGTACATGCACGTGTGCGTATGTCTCGCACTACCATCAGTCAGAGGCTTCTACTAGCAGATGCAGGAGGCAAATGCACCCCCTGCTTTAATCTCCTCCCCACATGGGAAAATAGCTCATTTTACTAACTGAATGCGCACTATATATTTTCTTTATCTCTGTGTATCATTAGGCATTCTTTTCGCCGTGTCATGAATGAATTGGGGAAGAGTCACTGATTTCTAATGAGGAAGAGAGAGAGGCAGGGTGACAATACAGGGACCCTGTATTAATCAAAAGTCCAGCCCAGACAGCAATACTGAGGCCTTAACCTCTGTCTGGGAGAAGTGTCGAATAAAGCTTTTGCTCAAAGAGAAAAAGAGAGATTTCACATGGCAGGTGCTGCACTTGCTGTACAAGTGAAAAAAAAATCCATTATCCCAGATATCTGGTGAGTATTAGAAGAGAAAGAGGGAAAAGAAGAAAGGAAACAATACAGACAGCAGCCTCAATGTAGAGGGAAGTGGGAAGGAACAGGATTTCTTGCTAAATTCTCATATTACTATGCATTAACAAATTTAAACAGACTAAACAACATGATGGCCCAACACTTGTTCACAGAAATTCACAGAAACTCACAGAATTATTAAGGTTGGAAAAGACTGTTAAGATCAAGTCCA
>NW_010547325.1:0-3327 GCF_000687285.1 Phaethon lepturus
GTGGAGGGATGGCAATGTCCCCAACAGCTGGGGACATCACTGGGGGTTGGGTTGACGTCCATGGGGGCAGGTCCCCAAGGATGTTTGGGGATGACGGTGTCCCTGGGCCATGGTGACAATGGAAGGGGATGGTTGGCTTGGGCTTGTTGGAAGGTGAGCGGAGAGGTCAATGCTGCTGGGAGCAAGTGGGGACACTAGGTGGGGACCCTGGTGTCCCCAGGACTTGAACAGGCCAATGCCCATGCATGCAGATTCTAGGGAGCTGGTGTCGTTAGATGGGAACAGTGGTGTCCCCAGGACCAAGTGACACTGGAAGGGGATGATGATGATGCTCTCAGAGCTGGGGACGTCACAGGAGGACTGACCGATGCCTGATTCTGGGGAGCTGAGGACACTAGATGGAGTCAGTGGTGTCCCCAGAACTGAGGGACACTGGAGGGGATGACGTTCCCAGGACCTGGCTGTGTTGGAGGGGACAGATGCTGATGAGTGCACATCCTGGGGAACTGGAGATGTTGGATGGGGACAACAGTGTCCCCAGGACCAAGGGACACTAGAAGAGGACAATGATGTCCCTGGGAGCTGGGGACATTAGAGGGTGACAGGTCACTTTGACCATGGGTGCAGATCTCAGGGAGCTGGGGACATTTGGAGGGAGGTGACAATGTCCCCAGGAGCTGGGGACAGCGGAGGGGAGCAGTCTGGTCCCTGGGGATGATGATATTGCAGAGGACCAAGGCTGTTCCCAGGAGTCAGGGACATCGGAGGGGACAGACTGATGCCCAAGGTTTTTGGAGGGGGCCGTCAGAGAAGGGGACAGCTCCTGCCAGCTGGGAACAGCAGGGTCAATGTCCAGAGGGGACAGTGATGTCCCAGCTCCTGGGAACATCAGAGGGGACAGATTGATGCCCAGGGATGTCCGAGGGGGACAACGCAATCCCCAGGAGCAGGGGACATCAGACGGGGACAGATAGATACTCAGGGATGCTGGAGGGACGATGACCCCATCCTGGAGGCCACAGGAAGGTGATGTCCCCAGGGCTGGGGAGGGGGACACACAGTGGTGTCCCCCGCAGCCCATCTCACTCCACCCCATGCCGCCCCAGGAGACAGACCAGCTGGAGGAGGAGAAAGCTGAGCTGGAGTCGGAGATTGCCGAGCTGCAGAAGGAGAAGGAGCGGCTGGAGTTTGTCCTGGTGGCCCACGCCCCCGCCTGCAAGCTCCCCTTCGAGGATGTCGGCTCCTTGGGTGCCGGCCCCGCCGAGGTGAGCACCCTGGGCAAGGAAGAGCCGGCGGGGACCGTCGCCTTCCTACCCCCGGGTCCGTTCCAGCCGAGCACCCAGGGCCCCTTCCCCAGCTGCTGCTTCGCGCCCGGGGTCCCCTCGGGGCCGCCTAACCCATCCTATACGTCTTCGTTTGTGTTCACCCACCCAGAGGGAGCCACCTGCGGAGCCTCGCATCAGCGGAGCAGCAGCAGCGACCAGTCCTCGGACTCCTTGAATTCTCCCTCGCTCCTCGCGTTGTGAACGGGGGTTTCCCCCCAAAATGGGCACCTCCTCCCTCCCCGGGTGGTGTTTTTTTCGTGGTTTTTGGCTTCCCCCCCCCCTTTTTTTGATCAGTTGGCCCAGGGGTTGGGGTGTTTCGGCACCACCAGCTTTGGTGCCTGGATGTGGGGTGTCGGCGATGGGGCTGGCGTGTTGGAGATGCCTGAGATGTGTCTCCGTTGTTGCTGCGGCATCCTGGCCGCTTTAGAGGTGTCTGTCCCCAGTCCCCATCACCTCATGGGAGTTCATGCAGCATCTCCATCCCTTTGGAGATGTTCCTGCCCAATTTCCACCACCCGGGGAAGGTTCCTGTGGTGTCTCCATCACCTTAGAGGTGTCTGTGCCCAATCCACACCATCCCGTGGGGCTCTACGCAGCATCTCCATCCCTTTGGAGATGTCCATGCCTGATTTCCACCACCCTGGGAATGTCCCTGTGGTGTCTCCATCACCTTAGAGGTGTCCGTCCCTGATCCCCATCATCCCGTGGGGATTCATGCAGCATCTCCATCCCTTTGGAGATGTCCATGCCTGATTTCCACCACCCTGGGAATGTCCCTGTGGTGTCTCCATCACCTTAGAGGTGTCCGTCCCTGATCCCCATCATCCCGTGGGGATTCATGCAGCATCTCCATCCCTTTGGAGATGTCCATGCCTGATTTCCACCACCCTGGGAATGTCCCTGTGGTGTCTCCATCACCTTAGAGGTGTCCGTCCCTGATCCCCATCATCCCGTGGGGATTCATGCAGCATCTCCATCCCTTTGGAGATGTCCATGCCTGATTTCCACCACCCTGGGAATGTCCCTGTGGTGTCTCCATCACCTTAGAGGTGTCCGTCCCTGATCCCCATCATCCCGTGGGGATTCATGCAGCATCTCCATCCCTTTGGAGATGTCCATGCCTGATCTTAATCTCCCTGAGAAGGTCCCTGTGGCATCTATGACACCTTAGAGGTGTCTGTGCCTGATCTCTGTCGTGCAGGGGGGGTTCCTGTGCCATCTCCATCACTTTGGAGATGTCCATGCTGTACCTCCCTCACCTTGGAAGGTCCCTGTGTCATTTCTGTTACACTGGAGATGTCTGTGTCATCTCCATCACCCCAGGGAGTGTCCATGTGGCATTTCCTTCACCCTAGAGGTGTCCATGCCGCACCTCCGTCTTCCTTGGAGAGTCTCTGTGGCACCTTTGTCACCTTAGAGGTGTCTGTGCCACAGCTGCACCATTCCATGGGGTCCTCGCAGCATCTCCATCACCCTGGAGGTGCCCCTGCCAAATCTCTGTCACTCTGGGGGGGAGGGGGTCATGTGCTGTCTCCAACCCCCCCCATGGTGTCCATGCTCCATGTCCCCTTGGGTGTCCCAGCCCCACTGCTGATGCTGGTCCTCTGGGTGACCTCTCCAGCACCCACAACGTTGGGTGGGCTCCCATCCTGCTTGTCCCCCACCCAACTGTGAACAGCTCTGCCCTGTCCACGCTCCCTGCACGGGTCCTGCCGGTGGCTCCGGCGTCCTCAACCCTGCGCCGTCCCTCTCTCGTGACCAAGCTTAGCCAGCGTTGACTCTGTTCTCTCTCCATATATTATATATATATTTTTGTTGCACGGGGCCATCAGCCCCTGGGAGATGTTTAATTTTTTATTATTATTATTATTATTATTGCCTGTGCTGTATTTGTGACTGTTCTGGGGCCGGCTTGGCCCCCACATCTGCGCTCGACCCATCCCAACGTGGCAAATAAAGCAGCTTTGGATCGGCCCCCCGTCTCTTCTTCCTTGCTGGAGGG
>NW_010547326.1:0-622 GCF_000687285.1 Phaethon lepturus
CGGGCTCTCTGCCTTGAAAAAGGTAGCTCGAACGTATGACGTAGGTGCAAAGCAAAGGGTTAGCGCTGGCAATTAGTTTGGTGTTTTTTTTTTTTCCTTCCTTCCTTCCTTCCCCCTCTCGCAAGCAATAGCTCTGTGCTCGCCTCTCTCTACAGTTTTGCTTCCCCTACAGTCCAGCGTTGGGTTTCTTGCAGGCTGTTGATTCGCAAGAGCTTCTGGCTTTGGGATGTCCCATGGCTTTCGCCTTCAAAGCAGAGCTCCGCATCTCCTGTACGGCGCAGCTTGCGAAGATGCGCGCAGACGTGGAGAGCTGTAATGTGGGCGGTGCAGCCATCAGCGAAAATGTGGGCGAAGATTTTTAAGAATTCTGAATTTTTTTCAATTTTTATGCAGTATTTATGTTTTTCTCATGGTGGGGATGAAATATGGACAGATTAGCACAACATAAAGTCATGTAGAATGGGACTCTCTGCGGTTGCTTTGGCTTAAAACCTCGATGTTAAGCAAACAGCCTTTTTGCCAGCACAGCGAGGACGTGCAGGTTGCGTGGTGGCAGCAGGAGCCGACCTCCCCGTCCGCGCCGGGGTACCCTTGGGTGCCCCGTTTGGGAGAGCTGCTGCGG
>NW_010547326.1:646-1947 GCF_000687285.1 Phaethon lepturus
GGGGTGGGGGGGGCCGCGGGGAGCCGCGGGGGACGGGGAGCCGGGCTTGCGCAGGAGCGTGGGTCGTGGAGGTGGCTTGTATTAAGTTGCGTTTTAATTTAGGCTTAAACTCAGCTTGGGCGGCGCAAGTGCGGGGCAGTTTGGTGACTCGCTTGAGCTTGCGCAGAAGGGGGGAGAAAATTCAAACCTTGCGTGGCTTGAAGCACAGAAAGCAGAGAGCAGACCTTCAGCTGCAGCTAGTTTCATTTTCGCACCCTCCCGTCTCGCATTCATTCATTTCCTCCTAAACCTGCAGTCAAACTGCCAGTGTGGCCGCGAATCACAATCTAAAATACATCATCTTTCTTAAAAACTGCCTCCCCACATACTTCAGAGAGCCGCTGCCTGCTTTTTTTTTTTTTATTGTGCATTTAAAAAAAACATGAGCTGCAACGAGCTCCGACGTTAAGTGAGAAGCAGTGGCCATTGGCATGTTTTATATTAAAAAAAAATATTATTTTGGGGCGGGTGGGTGTATTCTTTTGGAGCCTAAAATCGCTTTTTCAATTCCAGCTTACATTTGCGGGAGGAAATAGAGAGCAATACTGATTATTTAATATCGCCAGCTCGCGGCTTGGCAGCCAGGCAGTGAGATGCAGATTACTGGACTGGAGGAAGGTATTTCTCCGTTAGGAAGAGCTCGTGTTCTAGTCTCAGATCTGTCATCGGCGCTGTCAGCATGGCCATTTCATTTGCCAGGGAAACTGGAGAAGCCACGGAACGTTTCGGTCTCACCGTGGCGATTCTCAATCCTGAATCTCCAAAGTCAATTTTAAACTAAAAACCGCTGCCCTACAATCCCTCCCATCCACCAGCACCGAGCTCCACAGGCTGCTTTTAGAGCACAAGACTTAAAAAAACCCCGAAATACAAGAGCGAGCAGTGCCCATCTCCTATTTGATAATAGACTGAGCAAGGAGGATGCAGGGGCGCAACCCGTTTTCTTTCTAAATTTAAACCCAGGGGCAGAATTCGCCCTGAAGTGATTTCGGTTTCGCCGAGGAACGAGGGACGTAAACTGGAGCTGCCCCGCGGAAAGTCAAGTGATTTTTTCCGTTTTAAACGTAGCTCTGGTTTCTCTCTTCTCGCTGGCTTTCCGCGGGTAAGCGAGCGTACGGTACGGTTCAGGCGGGGTGTTGCCGGCGTTAATGCCTGTGCCGAACCTTGTGGGCTTCATCGGTGCCATAAAGGGGCCGTGGATGTCCGCGGAGCCAGGCGCCCGCTGCTTGCGGCACCCGGGCGTTCGGCTCTTCCCGCGTCTC
>NW_010547327.1:0-584 GCF_000687285.1 Phaethon lepturus
GGGCCGGCAGAAGGAGCAGGTATGGAAGCGCAAAGGCACAAAGAGGCTTTTTGAGGTTGCCCAGGAAACGGCAATTCTGGAATTTCCTAACTTTGCTTCTTCTAATAAGGTCGGCGGTGTGCTCACGCGGGTCTGCGCGGTCGAGGGTTTGTAAAGCAGCCTCAGTCTCTCGAGCTCTGGATTGTCAGAGGGTAGGAAGCCCCGTACAAACGCAGGTGGTGATGCAGCGTTTGCTGCTTCCAGCTTTTTTCATGCAGAAACCTGGAAGTCAGAGGACTGAACCTATAAGCGCTCTGAATGAACAGTTTATGGGTGGAAATCCTGCCTCCGGAGGCTACCGTTGCTTTTTAAAGGGGTTCAGCTTGGAGATTATCATGTCTTCAAAAGTAAAAAAAAAACCCAAAAAAACCCCTGATTCAACTTGTTCGTGATCCCCCCAAATGAAACCAGCCCGTCTCACATCTCCGTTCTGGCCCGTGTCGTCGGGGCAAAGCCCTGATGACCCCGAGGCACGATGCCCGGCACGATGCGTCCGGCCCCTTTGGGCAGAAGGCAGCAGAAGGCAATGGATGAGATGGGGCTCT
>NW_010547327.1:654-4867 GCF_000687285.1 Phaethon lepturus
GGGGGAAAAATCCCGCGTGGGGCTGAGCCGGACCCTTTCGGTGACACCGTCCCAACTCGTCTGCGCTTTGCCGTTGCGGCAGGTCCTGCCAAAGGCTGAGCCGGAGCTCACGCGCTTTCTGCTTGGCTGCTCGCTGGCGCGCGCGTTCTGTTCTTTTTTATGTTTTTTATTGCGAGCAATCATGATTTGCACGTTAATATAATATCACGATGATAATCTGGCAGCGGGCAAAGCTGGATGCAGCGTAGGAAAGTTCCTTCGTCTCCTGTTTCCATTTTTCTTGGAAGGGAGGACAGCGCGAGAGGCAGCGGCCGAGGCGCAGCGGGCTCGAACCCGCCGGCCGGATTTCTGGCCGAAGCGCTGGATCCAGCAGCCGAAAGCCGGGAAAGGGATTTATTCCCAACCGTAGGCTTTGGCGCGGAGGCCGCGGTTGCGATAGGTGCTGGCCGGACCTCGCCGGAGGAGGATTCCCCTCCAGCCGCAGGTACAGCCGCTCATCCCCGCCAGCGGCCGGATCCAGACCGCGGACGGGGAGAGGGACAGAGCAGGGGGACGATTGCAGAAAGCAGCCCCCCCAGCAGAAATGCAGCTCCCCCAGCCTTGGCAGCGGTACCCCAGATCCTGCAATACTCACTGGGTCTTGCGAAGCCCCAGCTGCCGGAGGCAGGGGATTCACGGAGATTCGCGGGTTCATTTGGGATAAAAACGATGTAACTGGAAACCCCCAAAAAATGTTGTAAAAGCAAGGCTAGAGACGAGAATAGAAAATGAAGTAATTTTTTTCAGTCTAATTATTTTTATGTCAGTATCTCTTTGCCTTTCGAAATCTGACTCAGGACTTTTGCATACTTGAGGCTGGCAAGGCTGGCTGCGGTACAAGAATGTTTGCCTCCAAGAAAGCCTGGCAGAGCGTGCGATTTCCAAAAAAAACAAACAAAAAAATCAAGCTAATCCCTTTATATTTTCTGTAGCTTTTACCGATCTGCTCCCACACGATCTGTCTCACTTCTTTGTACTGCCCGTCTAGGTACGTTACGGATCTGAACTGCCTCCTAGCAATGAAGCTGAGTTAAAATTCCTTCCTGACCTTGGGTTTATCAAGCTCCTTTCTCAGGTTTGGCATGTGTCAGGCTGCTAAAAAAAAAAAAAAAAAAAATCCCACATGCCGCAACTCGTTGCCGAAGCCTTTGGGGCAGGGGGGGAAGCCGGAGCAGGTGGGACTGGAAACAATGGTCGGGGCAGGAGATGCTCACGTGAAGCCGCGGGGCCGTGGGCTGTTAGAAAATTCAGCGGCAGCAGACTAAAAAGGAGGGGTTTGGCAGCCGGCCACCGCTGACAGACGCTCGCAAGCCCCGTGGAGGTACCTGCCCTTTCGGCTCAGCCTTTGCAGTTTTTCAGCCGCGTGCGGATGAAGAGCCGACGTTGGCTTTCTGGGCTGCGCGCCCGGAGCACGCTCTGCCTCTCCGCGTCGTCCTAGGAAGCGCAGAAGCCTTTGCCTGGTCGACAGATGGGGCAGGCCTGTGTCCTAGCAGACAAATATTTTTTCCAAATATTTCCCAGGTGGTATTTCTGGTGGAGACTGGGGCTGTTTTGCCCCTGGGGAAGGGGGGCGTGGGATTTTCCAGCTGCCTGCGGTCGATGCCCGTGCGGAGATGCGACCGACAGCAGCAGCGCCCCAAACAAGACGACAATCCGGCAGCGGTCGGATGCTCGGGCGGGAGGAACGTCTTGTCTTTGTATGGTTCAAATCATCTTTATATCTGGAAAACATAAAGCAAATTGGGGCAGTGCCCTGGGCTTTGGCTGCTGCCTTGTAAGACTGAGGAGTTGCTTGAGGTCTGTGGGTCCCCGCGCCCAAGCAGGTCCCTATCGCCTGTGGCTTCGTGCAAGGGGGGTGGGTTTGGGGAGGGGGGAATATTTATCAGGAATAAAATAACCAGGCAGCAGAGGATGCAAAATGGGCCCCAGCTTCCGATAGGACCCGGAGCCCAGCTAAAGCTGGCAATTTCTGTAGGGATTTTGCCCGGCGTGGTGGGAGGTGTCCTCTTTTCACGTGAGGGGACAGACCCCGTCTCTCACCCCACAAAGCCCGCGGGGGCTTTCCCTTGAGGCCAGGTTAGGTGGGATTTGTAAGTGGAAATGCCTCATCTGACCAAACTTCAAATTTTCATTTCCTTCGTAAAATTGGAAAATAACTACGTTTTTATTAGAAATCAAATGTTCTGACCTTGCGCTGTTCTCAAGCAGCGCGTTTTCCCTCGGCGGCGTTGCTGTTGTATGTGTCAAAAGGGAGCAAAAATTCCAAACCAAACCTTGAAAAAATATCCCAGAAATGGCTTTTTTTGGCTGGCTTTCTCCCGTGAGCTCGGTCCAAGCTGGCAGGAAGGCGGAGAGGATCTGCTTGAGAAGCATGGATGTGGGCGAGCGCCGGGAGCAAGGAGAAGACCTGGAAAGTTTGGGTATACTCGGAGGAGAGCAGCGTTTTGGGGTCACACGTGGAGAGAAAAGTGACTTCTGCAGCGGGTCCAAATGAATCTGAAGGCTCCTAAACTCAATGGGACCAGATGCCACTTAAGAAATCATCAAATTCCCTTTGCCTTAGTGGTTAATAAGCCAACAAATAAACCCCTCTCTCCGCTACGGTCGGCAAGCGAAGACACATGTCTTCGAAAGACACATTTTCTCCGCTTTCTGCTGGAAGATTTCTATTTTACAGCTCGGGCCAGCCACCAAAAATGCTTCTTTCCCCCCCCCCTTTCCCTCTCCTCCGCTTTCTATTGCTTTGGAGGGCTACAATAGTCAAAGGCTTTTAAATGAAATTATACCACCAGCGGGAGAGGAGCCAAGCGGGTTGTGCCAAGCGCTGTGCAAACAGCCCCGCAGACTGTTCAAGTCTCTCCAGGCTGCATAATGGAAATCACCCATGTTGGCCGATAATCTGTGCATGATTCACGCTCTGGCAAAACATGTTGTAACTGTAGGTGTCAGTTAAAGTCAGGCCCTTAAAGCTATTTTAACACGCTCCTTTTTAATGTAATTTCCTTTGTTTTTAACAGGAGTATTCATTAAAAAGCTGCCAGAAAAAGAGGAAGGGGAGGGCTAGCACGGCTCTTGGGTTTTGAAAATGCGCAGAGGTGGCTTTTCGCCAAGGCCCGAGCCCATCCAGGGTCTATCAGACGGCGACGTGATGCGCCGCGATGCGGGAACGGTGCCTTGGCCAGAGCCGGCTCCGCAGCACCTGCCCGGACGGTGGCCTTTTCCAGCCGGGAAGGACGGCTTGTTCCCCCGGGCACCCTGGCTATGGAGAGTGGCGATGGTCGTTAATGCTCTGCAGGTCTTTGCCGGGATGTAGGAGCCGGAAGAGGTGGCTTTTCCCACAGCATGGATGCCCCGGCGCCGACTCCAGGAGGCGATTTGCACCGGTTTAGTGTAACGGCTGGGCTTAAGTACTTTGCAAAGCTGGGTCTGTGCGGCGTCAGGGTCCCTTTTACTACAAAGAAAATGGAACTTAAAGGCCAGCGATGAAAAACGAGGTGCGCTCTGTTGTTTTTTTAAGATCGCGTCTCTCCGGCTGCCTGGAGGATATTATTGTGCCCGAACGCCAGGAGCGGGGAGGCAGCCGATGGAGAAATCCCTGGGGAACAAAACAAAGGGAAAGACAAGAGTCCTGAGAAATCCAGCCAGTCCCTTAACAAAGCGACGCAAATGGAAGGGAAATTGCGGGCAAAACAGTTTTTGTAAAATGGAAAAGGAAGGAAAGAATAGTGGGCTGCTGCGCAGATCCTGCCCCGCTTCCCTGCGCCGCTTACCTCAGGGACCGCAGGGAAACACATCCTAGAAAACCCGGAATATTTCAAAACATCTCAAATTCTCATTTAGGAACGGGAGTACCCTCGGTTTCCTTTGAAAATGCCAACGTGCCACAATAATTGCGATGGATTTGGTCTGGAGGAAGCACCGTGCTCACCCTGAAACAGGGTTTTCGCACAGCTTTTCAGGCCATCAAGCCTCAAATTTTCGCTCTGAACTAACCTGAGCTTGCCCCCCGCCCTCCAGATTCACTGGAATTTGCAGTGAACCAAAACAAATGGCTTCTTTTTCCAGCCCCTACCTGAGACTGGGATGATTTACCGGGTGCTGGGTTTAGCAAAGTGCCGACCGGTGGTTCTCGTGCTGGAAAAGTCGCTTTTCTCCGTGGGAACGGGGCTTCCCA
>NW_010547327.1:4968-7292 GCF_000687285.1 Phaethon lepturus
CCGAGCGTTTGGGCGGGGCCCCAGAGCCGCTCCTGCCGTGCCGGGCTCCTGCATCCCCCCTCGGGGGTGGTATTTTCTTGGTACTGAGGTTCACAGGCGTGGTGCAGGGTCAGGTAAGAGGGAGGGAGAGGGGATCGTGTTCGCTTTGCCGGGTGGGCAGTAATCCGGCAGCGGGGGTTTGCAAGCTCCCTTTGCCCCTGTCTGAGACTGCGAAAAAAAAAGTTGTGGCGTTGCTCCTCGCATCACGAACACCAGCCCGGCCCCGTGCAAACAAAATACGCGACTTTCCCGAGCGCTCCTCCACCACCGACCGGTGGGTGTCCAGCCAACCTTCAGCAGCCCTGCAGTAACCAGGCGATGGGGGAAAGCAAAGCCTGGCCTGGGAGGGGGGGAAAAGGGTTTTCCGGCTTCCGTAGGGAGATGAGTAGCTGAAGGTTTTGTTCTGTGACTGCTGAAATACGTGCATATCATGGGGACTGGGAGAGGTGACTCGACCTGGCTGGTTCTTTTTTGGCCCCCAGTGAGGCATCGGGAGATGCTGGGGCCGCGGCAGCATTATCGGAAGGGGCTGGATCCATCCCCTCGTGCGGCTTGTTTACTTTCTTCTGGAGCGAAGCGCTGCCTCTGCGCTTCCGAAGCAGTTTGGAAGCGTTTCCCATCGTGTCCTTTGCTCGCACGGCTGCTGTTTACGGCATCTGCATTTTTCCTGGTGACCCTCTGCACTGTCTTGGTGGCCTCTGCTCGTTCACTCGTCCCTCTCCCCTTGGCAGAAGTGGTGTCAACAAAACTCGGCTCTCAAGAATGCAGCTTGACAGTTTTCTGCCCAATTTTGGGGGCCATTTCTTCCCCCCTGCCGTCCCAAGTTTCTGGATATATGGATCTCGTCTTTGATGTTGACAGTTTTTCTGGCTCATGCCTGCATTATAGCTGGAGACACACGCTGGCTATCGGGAGTTTCACAGGGACGCTTGTTTTGGAAGCACAGTGGGGCTGCCTGCGAGACCCTCTGCTTGGTGGATCACACTGATGTGAAGCTGGGGTCAGCAACTAGGGCTGCACCCCCTTACCGGGGCTCTGTCACATATGGTGAGAAGGGAGCCGCTGCCAGAAATGTTCCGCAAGAAGGTCTCTCTGGAGGGGCTGGACCGTGCATCTGAGGTCCGCTCTGGCCTCTGTAGCCAGAGCAGACTCTCTCTGTCTTTGGGACGGAGGTCCTGGGGTATGTGGGAATGCATGATGCGATGCTCCAAGCTACTCTTCTCCAACTGCACCACGTTGCTGGAGGAGCACGTCTCTGCTCAGATGCCCGTTTGGACTCTTGGTGCACTTCATCAGGGGGTTTCTTGCAGAAGCAAACCTCAGCGTCTTGGTGATGGGCTTCCTGTCCATGTTCAAGGCTCTGGCTCCATCTGCACAAACCACCGTGACTGCTGTAGCCATGCTCTTGAAGGCAGCTCTTTGTTGCAAGACCTCGCCATGGCATTGCGTAGGAGGATCTTGCCCTCACTCAAGGCGTGGGAAGAACAGATGAGGGGTGGAGGCAGCAGAGCCAGACTCTTTCTGCTCTGGAATAACAGCATCGGTTGGTGGGGTTGAGAGGATGAGAACTGGGATGAACTTTCTACAAGAGGGTGGAGGAAAACCTCTGGGGACGGTGGCAAGGACGGCTTTCTTGAAACAGCTGGGAGTCAGCGAGCTCTTACACATGCTTTATTATCCCTGCTGGGTGAGTTCCAACTTTTTGTTCGGATTCAATTTCTGGCCTCAGAACATTATTGTCAAAATGTTTTTGTCTGACTCAGGCCACTTCAATACCATCTCAAAGCATCTCCCACAACACAGAGGCCACTAAATGCCTCCTCCTCACTACAGAAGCCATGTGCACAGTGGCTGTCGGGTTTCTAGGAAGCCCGTTGCTTCCATGTCCCTTCTTCTTTGGCTTTTTGTCACCGTTCTGCCTTTGGTCCAGGCTGGAGCCTGTCCATGGGATCCTGCTAGTCTATTGTTCGGCAACTTCATAAGCAGGTTTCAAAGGAGTTGCCTGTTGCTTTTCGGGCTGGCTCAGCAAGGGCTGTTGTCTCAGTAAGCACCGAGGAGGCATTCGGAGAATCCCGGGAAATCAGCACAATGGGGCTGCTGAAAGCGCTAGAGCCCATTATCGGTGCCAGACATGCCGTTTCTGCTCCCCTTGCCGTTGCGTACCTCCATCTCCCCCCTACCATTTCGCTTGCTCTGGGGTTACTTTCCACGAATGCCCAAAGCTTTAAATAGCAAAGCCTGAATCGACGCGGTGCCAGCCAGCGGCTGGGGGGGCGCGTAGCGCC
>NW_010547327.1:7323-10890 GCF_000687285.1 Phaethon lepturus
CAGCCGAGCCCGTCCGTGGCTGCACGCTCCGGGGGTGTCCCTGGCGTATTGCCGCCAGAAGCACTTTAGGAAGGGCAGAGCTGCTGGAGAGCCAACAAGGAACCACACAAAGACCATCAAGACTTCCCCACCCAACCAAGTCTTTACCAGCTGTAAACCAAGGAGGTGGGCAACAAGCAGCATCCACCAAGGACCCACGCTTGACCTTTGCAGGGGCTGTAGGAGAAGCGCAGCAGCAATTAGTGGGTTCTTCTAGAGGAGGAGGTAGGATATTTTGGTCGTGCATGACACTAAGCAAGGCAACTGGGGAAGCCTGACACCAAAGCTCTCCCGAGAAGCTTGCAGCAGCATGAGTAATGCCGCAGAAAGGAGAGCTGCAGGAATGACTAGACCATAAAGTCATGACAAGTGGTGAGCAAAGGAATTTGTTTGCTTCTGTCCTCCCGTGCCTGCCCCTCTCCATCTGCTTGCTTCGGAGCTAGGGCAGTGGTCTTGCTGGGGCAGACGTTGTGTCCAGGAGGGACCCAGGATCCTCCATTTCCCAGCTTTGGGCAGAGATGAGCAGAGGCAGCCTGGGCTCATAGCTCCTCTGCAGCCAGCTGTTTTGAACCTGTGGTCTCCAGGATCTGAAAGGAGACATAAGGAAAACAAGCTGTGCGATATCTCCTGCAGCCGGGCAGGATTTATTCCCTAAATTTTCACGTGGCATGAGCCCCTATTTTAATTGCTGGTCCTGGCACCCTTGCAGAGCTCTGGGGGAGACCGAGCAGACACCCATCTGCAAGATGGGCTCACCTGGTGGGGGGACCCAGGAAGACAGTTGTCCTAAAAACAGTGCAGCATCCCCGAGAAGGGCGAAGGAGGTTTGTTACTGAAGGGGATGGACGTGCACCAAGACCCTGCTGTTGTGGAGAAGGACTTAAGCCCCTTCAGGCTCTCCCCGCTGCCCTGAACTGCCTGAACTCACACGCCTGCGAGGGAGCAACCAGAGTCTGCGGGAGCCCTTCACCCTCCCAGGTGTCTACTTGCCGGGTTATGGAGCTTTTTGCCCCAAATTGCAAGGCTGGGTTTTCACCCGTGCCCTTTCTGGAGGCGTGATGCTGCTGGGTGGGAGGCCCCAAGGCTTTTAACTTCACCGCTGTGGTTTGCAAGCACAACCGGGAGGTTGTGGACGCACAGAATTAGAGGCCAGTATCAAACATCTGGGTCTCATCTCTCCGTTTACCGCAGACTCATTTACAGGGGCGTTCGTGGCATGTTAAGTCATTTGGCGTCCTCCGTTAGCGCAGAAGATGCTTTCCCGCGGAAGAAAGTGGCGCGCTCGGATTTGCATGGCTCGCACAGTGTGCGCCCCGCATCTAGCTTGGTCTTTGCATCTCTTCGGCTGCAAGGAGACATAAAATAGCAAGCCGCGTTGATTTCAGCATTGTGTGAAAGTATTTTCCCATCGTTCTCTGTTGAAAAGCATGATTTAATTAACATTTTTATAGGTTTATTATTTAAGAAAACATGTGCTGCTGCTGCTTTTTTTGTTTTCTTGGTTTTACCCAACTTGTGTTTGTTAGGAGATAGTTGAGTCGTGTTTCATGGTACAGCCAGGAGGGGAAGGGTACCATCCATCCCAACCCACCCATCCCAACCTGCCTAATCGAGGGCCCTGGCGTGGTTGCTGTCCACGCATGGAACAAGTCGGGAATAGTTGCTGGGCTTTAAATTCACTCTCTCTGCTGATCCACGTTAGCTCTCGAACCAAGGCTAGACCTGCTTTTTTCTTGAGGTGCGAGCTGGACACGCGCGTGGGCTTTCTCCCCTGGTTGTGGTCTGACACGGCGGGTTTAAGCAGCATCGCTTGGGGTTCTGGGGCTTTGAAATCCACGTTTCTTGACAAGAGGAAAGGAATTGTTGGAAGCTACGTGCTTTCAAAGGGAGGCCACCCGAGCCCGTGAGAGAAATCGAGGTTATGGTGAAGACGTACCTGGCGCGGTGGTCTCGGCAGCACGTTCGCTGCTGGGAGAGGGGGATATTTGTGGGTTTGCAAGCTGTAACAGAGACAGCCAGCGTGGTCCCTGGTGGGATTGTTCCCACCTGCAGCAAAAGCTGGTGGACAAACGCCCTCCCGTCCGCCCTGGTAGGATGAAATAAGGTGTCACCAGTGGCCATTTGCTACCTGGCAGTAGAAGAGGATCTCAGGGTCCCGAGAGATCTGTCCTAGCTCCTTTGTCTCTTCTGAACGTAGCTTGGTGTGATATTGAGGGTCCAGCGAACCCTGTTGAGGTTCCTGACTCAGTTCTGCTGGACACCACTTGGTCTGTGAGAAGGTCAGTGTATTTAGACAGGCAATTTGTGCCGGTGCCTGGCCAAAAAGGCTCAAAGCTGGGCACTGATTCCGGATACCGAGTAATGTCTTCAAGTGACGGGGTGCAGATCAGAATCGGGGCTATTTAGGGCTGGTTTTAAAACCCGTTTCTCCCTGCAAGCCTCTGCTGAAGCCTCTGCCCGGGGAGGGTAGTGGTCACAGGCAGCAACCCTCTTGTTTACGTGCGTCGCTTTTGTGTAACAGTCCCAGGGACGGGTGTTTTTGCCATATTGTGGCCTTGCTTAAAAAAAAAAAAAAAAAGAAAAGAAAAGCCATATTTAGTCCAAGCCCTTTAAGCACATGCTTAACCTCACACCAGCGCCGGAGGCTCCCCCGCGCCAGCGCTGGAGACTTTACTCATCGCAAAAGTAAACATGTGCTTTAGGGCTCTGAAAACAGATAAAAAAAAATCCCGCCCTGAAGGAGAAGGATAAACATTGCTAAAATGTTATCGTTTGTGCAACTGTGCTCTGGGTGCTGGATACGGCCACGACCGCAAGAGTTTCTTCCACGGCATTGGGAAGTGCCTGGGAGTTTCGCTGGGACCAGCTGGAGCGGGGAACAGATTTGTTTAGCATCCTCTGCCCTCACCAGCATAAACAGAGCCCCCGTCTTCGGGGCGGGGGGCGGGCACGCTAAGCGGACAAAGACCAGCCCCCCATCTCAGGGGCGACAGCACGATGGGTGCTGGCGGCTCCTTGGTCCCATCGACCCGTGTATCAGCATCAGCAAGATGGTTTTGGAAGCCTCCCTCTCCCGCCGTCCTGGCCCTCTGCAGCTGGCCCCATTTCCAGTGGGTCCCAACATGGGTTGCAGCGGGCTCTGGCTGGGTGGGCACCCTGTGGGTGCATCCTGGGGGGACCCCCGTCCTCCTGGAGCCCGTGCGGGACTTCTTCTGGTTAGTGCATCAAACCTGCGCTCGGAGCTCGTCCCGCTCTCCTCCGAGAGGTGCAGTAGGCGGCAGGGGAAGGTATATATATAATGGTAAAAAAGTCATAGCCCGCTGACGCCTGGACCTTACGGCTTTTGCAGAGGGGCCCTCGGCCTCTCCGCGTCTCTCTCCGGGGCTAAAGATAGCCGTGTCTGCAGCTGAGCTGTGAATCAGGAGTAAAAAATGTGGGTCACCTCCTGCGCGAAGAAATGAACGTTCGGAGACTCATCTGCTCCTGACCTCATTTTGCTGGGCATGAATCAGGCCTCCAGCCCGGCGG
>NW_010547327.1:10921-11136 GCF_000687285.1 Phaethon lepturus
CCCCCGCTACGCCAGCCTCGGACGCGGTTACCAAACCCCACGGCCGCGGTTTAGCGGCAGCGGTTCGGGGCCGGTTTTCTCGGTCGTTAACGAATGGCTGTTAAGTGGGTAAGCGCGCAGGCGTGGCTTTTTTCCTGGGGATAGCGACCGTGCTCAGAGCAGGGACCCAAAACGGTTAAACCCGCTGCTCCCGCCCCGCGCGCGACGGTGCGCCA
>NW_010547328.1:0-817 GCF_000687285.1 Phaethon lepturus
CACTCATCCCTGGGGTACAAGGGGAGTCACCTGCATCCCCAAGCCCCCAAATTGCCCCATAGCTTCAGCCACCTTTGCTTCCCACCTTGGGTGCAGCAACGCACACCGCGGCCCCCCAGCACCCTGCCCCAGGCTGGGCACCCTGCTCTACGTGTGTCCCCGCTGCAGATGCCATCACCCACAGGTGCATGGTGGTACACAGGGAGCAGGGCAGGGGGGGCGAAAGGAGCAGAGAGAGAAAAGAAGGGGGGCGTGAAGGAGAGAGAGCAGCACCCGAAAAAGCCAGACTTACTGGTGAGCAGGACAGCAGGCTGAGGCGGGCGCGGAGGCGGCCGGCCCGCCGGGGGAGAGAGGGGCCGCAGGGTGGGCGTGTGGAGCAAGTGGCAGCCGAGGCGCTTGTTAGCAGGGTGCATGCTTCACTGCGTCCCCTGTCACCAGTGGGGTGCGGGGAGGATGCCGGTGGGAAGCCCCCCCAAGGGAAAATTGCAGGTTTAGGGGGGCTGCAGCACACGCACAGCCTCTGAGCTCCCTCCTCATGGCGACTCTGCTGAGATCCCCCGTACCAGGGAGCCCAGCCACGGGAGGCTGTGAGGGGATGAGGGACCCAGACGAAGGGCAGCGGGGCAGAGTCCCCCTGCCCCCCACGCCACTGGCAGTGGCACCCGGCCAGGTGACTGCGCCCCATCACCCCAGCTCCCTGCCCCCCGGAGACTGTGAAAAGCAAGTGGCAGCAGAGACAGAAAGGAGATGGTCCAGCCCATCACCTTGGCAGCAGGGCACGGGGATGGGGGCTTGTGTACAGCCGACGGGAAGGAGG
>NW_010547329.1:0-5307 GCF_000687285.1 Phaethon lepturus
CGAGCCGCGGCCCTGGCTGGCCCCTCGCTCCCCGCAGCGCGCCTCAGTGAAGCAAGGCGGTGCCCAGAGAAGGAATATTCCTTCTCTTATTTGAAAACACAGGGCTGCCATGTAGGTTGTTTTTCCTCCTGATTATGCAAAAGACGACAAGAGGACCATGTCCAAGACAACTGGACATTGCAAGGACCAGTGGGAAGTCCATCTCCGATGCCCCGTCGGATGCAGGGGTTTTCTTGACCGGTCGTGCCTCTTGTCTTTCCCCTTTCTACTGTCCTCAGAAACTACACCTCCAGCAGCGTGGGGAAGAGTTCCCGGCTCCAAGCACTTTTGCCGTCAGAAAATTTTCCTCAGGATTGAACCTGAATTTTTCCACTTGTTCTCATGCTTTTCCACAGCAACGTCTATCACCCTAAATAGCACCTTCCTGCCGCAGGGTCTTCCAACAGGTATTGCTACAGGGGCCTCCCAGCCAAGTTCCTCCTGGTTCCAGAGCGCTCTCCCCCTCCAAAGTCGGTGTTTGTGAGTTTATGAAAGCTAATTGCGAAGATGTCAAATTATCACCCCTGTGCAAAAAAAGCCTTGTGTTGCTTGATTTTATATGGGTTGGTGGTAGCTCAGCTCTCAATTTTAACTTACTGCAGGGAAGAGTGGATAGCTAGCAGGTGGCCAATTTTTTCTACTAAAGTTGGAACGGGTTCTGCATTACCATCTCCAGCGAGGATGCCCAGATGTTTTCTGGAGGTGAAAAACTGAAATGTTGTCTATAGTACTACCATAGTACTATGATGTGCTAAGAGTACCCATGGTTTTGTTTGGGTTTTTTTTAATAGTTTCATTTTTAAAAGGTTTGGAAAAATTAAAAATCTGACCTGTAGCCAGGTTTTCAGGGCTTAATTTCCAATGTAATAAACATGAATTCCTTCAACAACCACCTCTTGCAGTTTCATGCAATCCTTCACATCAGAACGTGTCGCAGTTGACACTTCATCTTGCAGCAACGCCAGTTAAGCATCCTCCACGGGCATTGATATCAGACCCGTTACTGTGTAAAATCACTCCCTAACACTTGGAAAGGAACTGTAGTGTGGAGGAAGCATTCTTGGGCAGGAGGGAGCATCTTTTCCAAGCTTTGCAGGCAGCGGTCAGCGCTCCCGAAGGTCGTTGCTGTTGGCCACTGACCTCCGGCTGGCTCGCCGTCAGCATCTAACCAGTGGCTTTGAACATGGTGATGGGTTGTCTTGCGTCCTGGGCCTAGCTGCTCTTCCTCCTGATCTGAACGCTCTCCTTTGACCGGGGAAGAGAGGCTGCGTTGGTGCAAGCTGGTGGTGGGATGACACCAGTTGTTTTAGTTTTTCTCTAAACTGCTGATTTTAGCCATGTGCCTCAAAAGAACCGTGAACCTACTGATCCTTTTCCACTCCCATTTCTGGTTACAGCTTGCCAGATCCAGCTCCCTGGGTGACTCCTCCAGGCCACAAAGGTATGAAGATATTCTTCTATGATCACTGTTATGTACTTATTCTGCATGAAACGTGTGTCCTGGGCATCCTCCCGTTCAGCAGCCCTAGGCTGGTGCAAGGCAGAGAGTGCAAGGCACCCTGCAGAGCGCGGTACCAACGCCTGGGACTGGGGTGACGTTGCGAGGTCTGGTTTGAGTAAGGGAAGGGCAAGCACCACCGTTGCCACCTCTGAGGGAAGGTGTGCTGACACCCTGCTAGCACAGGGAGGGGCAGTGACGGGACGCGAGCGCTTTGGTGAGGAATGCAGAGGGCACGAAGCGCAGCACCCCGGCGTTCACATGGAATTCTGTGTGTTCTTCTTACAGGCACCTCGTTGCTATATTGAAAGAAGATAAAGAGACTTTTGGGTTTGAAATCCAGGTAAGACTTAAATGACGAGTTGATTCATTTAAAAATAAAATATGGTGCAAACTCTTACGTGTCACATCCTCAAAATTAGGTTAAGACAGCACAGAGCAGAGAAAGGTATCCGTCAGTTCCTCGTGAAATTTGAAGAGCTTATAGTAATGATACAGAAGTAGGATGCATTTCCAAGGTTTTTTTCATAGAGGAGGTCACAGCTGAGAATTTCTGGCCCTCTCACAAGTCAGAGCGTTGAATGTAGGAGAAATCTCATCCAAATCCAAATATGAGGCAATGGCAATGCCCTCTTACCCCCATAAGTGAATATATTTTTTTGAGAATTGTATATGAGAATGTTTTCATATAAAAAGAGAGAGATCAAAAAACGCTCTCTCCAAAAAATACCTCATACTAGCATTTTACTACCTCCTTTAACACGTAAAGAGGCGTAGGTATTTTTGAAGTAGATGTAGAGGATTGGTTTGTTTTTTAATAAATAACTGCTAAGCATGCCTATTTGAGGGCTAAATCACATAGGAAGAAATTCTGTCAGATGTAGATGTCAGTAAATCATCAAATAGGAAAACCAGAGTCTTATCAGGGGTACTGCTCATGGGAGATTTTTGTTCTGTAGATTTTTGTGAGAAAGGTAACTCTTACATCAGTAGGCCTCCTAAAATCGCGGGTAAAAATAAAGACTCACCCCAGGAATAAAAGGATGTCGTTCTGGGAGCAGCGGGTCGCAGCAATACCGCAGAGCTCTGCCTGCAGGCAGGAGCCTGTTTCATGAGCCTGCGCCCGCGAGACCCTCCCACGGCACCCCGCTGTTTCGATTACTGCGGTGGCAGGGCATCATCTTCGAAGTGCTTGCCTATATCTGTGCACACGGGGAAAATAGTATTTTCAGTGAAATTAGTGTATTAGGAGAAGCTTAACTTTTTCAAATTTGGTTCTGTGACTAATGAGCGGGTAAGTGTTCAGCTCGTCAACTGTGGAGAGCTTTCAGAAAGGAGGGTAATTGAGTCAATTATTGGGCTTCTGTATAAATTGTCAGGGCAGATTTTCATTATATGTGACATTCTGATTAAAAATAACTGTTCTTGGCACATTTTCTTCCTGAATGTACATTCAGCGTGAGCACTTTGCTAGAAAGTCCGGGCTATGGAAAGGCAGCATCTGTCTGATACTACGGATAAGCCGTTATTTAGAAGCTGTAATTTCATTACTGCAAGTTAAATTTAGGCAAACCAGAATAAGATGATGTGAAACTCTAGGTCTACCATCTGCAGGGAGCTCATGAGAACTGCAGTGGTAGCTGAACACCAGCGTTTCTCCCGTGTTACCGCTTCTCCTACTTCCCGCTCATGGACCGGAGCCCGGGGGCGAGACGGCCAAGGTGCTTGCAGAGCAGACGCTCTGGTAGCACGTCTCTCCCCTCACTGCAGCCACCTAAAAGCTAGGCATCCTCTCCAAAACCATGGCCCAGCCGTCTTCCGCAATCCATGAGGAGAAGGTACATGAGCGGGAAGTCCACCCTCGTGGTTGGAGTGCTTCCCTTGCGGCCATCAGTCACAGCCTGGAGATGTCTGCCTCTCCCAGGGGCTCTGGTGGGGACGTCAAGACACCTCTGTCCAGATGGCTCCAGTTAGGTGTGACGAATCCCATCCTGCTTGTCCGGCTCGTATTGCTCAAGCTGGCCCAATCTTTCAGGCCGGTAGGTGAGACCTACCACTCTGAAACGGGCCCAAAGCAAAAGGCAAGTGTGACCTGCAGTGGCACGTCCTCCAAGACCCTCACGTTTCTCTTGACGCTTTTAGTTCAGCCAAAAGTTTTGCTGCTGGTCTAAGGGCTGAAATCACTGCATCGGTGTGATTTGGCCAGATAAGCTCTGAACTCACCGGGTCCCCACCCCTATTTGTTCCATGGGGACTGAGACATTTGGGAATCTAACATGACTTCTTGTATCTGGGTTAGATGGGGCTGTCATAGGTTTTCAGGAAGTTCAGCTTCAGTCTTAAATTTCGGTAGGAAGATGTGGCTAAATACTGATATTTGCATGTAACCAAGAAAACATTTCCTGTCATTGCAAGATCTGGTCAGGTTGCATCGCCTACTTTTGCATTTTTCTAAACACGTGTCAGCACTGATAATTACATGATGGATTTATAATTAGAATTACTTAATGTATATGTAAATGCATAAGTCAAGAAAAAAAGCACTTTTGAGGGGATGTGTGGGGATAATGAGTTCAAGAGCCAAAAGAGCAAAAGTAGGTTCGACTCTTCTTGCTTTTCAGTTCTCATTGCGAACCGATCTGGCAGCACCAGCTGACTTCACGCGGCGTGCACAATGAGTAGGAGTCAGTCACTTGAAAAGCCCGAGTCACCCCCCGCCATGCCGTGGCTGGGAAGGTGACATATCCTTCCAGAAAGCCGTCTGCATCCGTGCTAACAGTGCTCTCGGCTGAAGTTACTCAGTTTTTTATAATGAATAACCAACTCGCTTTAAAACTATTTTTTTGCGAAAACAACGTACAGGCATCTGTCAGGTGTCTGCCGTTCTCTATCATAAGAATGCAATTTCTACTTGTCAGGTTGTAATATTTTGGTGTTCTTACTTGCATGGTAATATACCCTGCTGATCACAGCCTTCTCATTTTAAAAATGCGTAAAAAGATTATTAATTTTTTATATTGTTTTCATGCCTTTATTATTGGTAACACTGTCGCTTTGGTATTTTAACAGACTATTAGACTTCCGCACCAAAATGATTACTCCCTGGAGGTATGCACTTGTGTCTGCAAAATCCAAGAAGAAAGTCCTGCCCATCTTTCTGGCCTTCAAATTGGTAGCTATTCGTGTTTTTTTCCTGCTGTGGGTGGCCTTATCCTGCTTTTCCCCCCGTTACTTTTACTGTAGAGCATGTGGAAGGTGTGCGTCTGCTGCAGAGGCTAATTTTCGCCTCTGCGTATCTCCAACAGGCGATATCCTCGCCAGCATCAACGGAGTGAAGACGGGTGGTTTTAGCCACAAGCAAATAGTAGGGTTGATAAAGTCTTCAGGGAACTATTTAAGGTAGGCATCCCTCCCTCACACGGTTTGTAGCTTACTGGCTGTGGAGGAGAGGGCTCGGCCGGGTGGGGTGCTCCCCGTCCCCGCGTGCAGCCGCTCGCCGGGGACCCCGCAGCACCACGCGCTGCACTGCGGTGCGATGCAGTGCGATGTGGCGCGATGTGGTGCGGTGCGGTGTGATGTGGTGCGATGTGGTGCGGTGTGATGCAGTGCGATGCGGTGTGATGCGGTGCGATGCGGTGCGATGCGGTGCGATGTGGTGCGGTGCGGTGTGATGTGGTGCGATGCGGTGCAATGCGGTGCAGTGCGATGCGGTGTGATGCGGTGCGATGCGGTGCGATGCGGTGCGGTGTGGTGCGGGGCGGTGTGCGGTC